>NC_047040.1:67993973-68138973 GCF_011762595.2 Tursiops truncatus | reverse complement strand
AACCAGTGGAGAGAAAGGGAGCAGTTTCTTCTTCATTTTTACTATGATCTGGCTTCAAAATTTAGGTCATTTTGATTTTTTTCCTTATTTTATGCTTTCAAAATGCACATTAGAGAAGGCAGTTCTGCAACAAACACTGGTTTGAAATGAGTAACAATACAACTATTCTTATTAATCTCTAGAAACATGGGAGGCGTTCAGGTTATCAGATTGTTTTTTCTATAGTCAGTTTAAAAGGTAAAAGTTCAACAATATCATTTGCATAACCTACAGCATTCATTTACCTTGTAGATTCAGGTCATTGTTTTTGTATCTTTCTTTTTTCATTGAAGGGAATAAAAGAGATTACAAATAAAATAATAGGAAGAATAATAAAAATAAGAAGAATCAAACTGAACATTAATTTTGAAATTTTATAGGTGTTTGGACTTGAAAGGACCTTTGTTTTTTAAAGAAATCATCTAGAGAATGGCATAAAAATCTAGACTGGAGAGAGATAAGTTCGTAAATTCTCAAATATGTCATCTGTAGACTAGTTTACTTTCTAACCTGTCAAATTTGCAAATACTGAACTCTAAACAAAACTTTGATAATGAAATATAATAAAGAGGCATTTATGTATTTTAAAAGGACAGAGAACAAAAGACAAATAATGGGTTCTTTTAATGCAGTTAATGTTTGACACAGATAGTTTGCTACAATTCTGCTTCAAAGATTAATTCAATCCATTCTTCTCTAATCGTAACAAATAAAGCAGATACATATTTCTAAACTGTAACTTCTAACAATTTAGTATTTTATTGCCTTCTCCATTTTCAAAGAGGGTGTTATCAAATATCTCTTTGCCTTTCTTGAATTGCTAAGTTTTCTAAAAGAGTACTTTGTCTGAAGGGAAATTATCCTATTGACACTATGAATCTGCACACAAGTGTATTTCAGCACAGACGTGTGTCAATCACAGAGGACATCATGATAAAAATGTCACCTCAGTTCTATTTCCCAATTAGAAAAAGAGTATCAATATGGTGACACTGGTTTAACTAACATGAATCTATGCTAAATGTCTGCTAGGCTTATCTCTATAATAAATACAGGCAATGTATTTGTAGTAAAACCAAAGCTTACTCTCTTTCTTGGATCTTTATTAAAATACAGGCATATTATAAATGTTGATTGAAGAAATAACTAGAAATTTGATCTGATGTAATATGATGCAAATTAAGTTTAAACAGTTTGAACTTTGATATTTCTGAATGCACTATCATATTCTGAATTTTTTAATAAAAGTCCTAGGCAATAATAAACTGACAACCAGTGTCTAATTTCTCTCCTAAAACCCTTCTTTCCCCTTTCACCATTGACAAAGGATGCTTCTTAAGTTTACAGGGAATATACAGAATATACACAGCTTCGACTATAAATATTAATCATATAAAAGCTTGCTGGTTAAATTGAATCACAGGATATCATTAAAAGAACAATATTTCCAATTCTGGACACTTGGTAACACCCTAAATATGCCAAGGCTCATGTTGTATCAGGTATTTATTTTCTAATATGTTAGACATGTGATCATGTTTTAAAAATCAGCCGTATAAATGCTGGGAAACAAGACACAGAGTCTTATATAATAACAAATAAGCCATATGTATCTGCAATTTTTAAAAAGGTCAATTATAAAATTTAATATAGGTTTCCTGCACACAAACTTCTTGGCTAGGTACTAATAAAACTACTTAGAGGATATAACATCCAGACTTAGATTTGTTGTGCTTGCTCTTGGAGGCAAGAAGGAATACTGCTAAAATCCCTCTTCCTTCCATAATTTTATGATTCCACTTTGAAAGGAAGAACAAATTATATCTTTAAAAATGGGTCCAGGAGTCTCAAATAGGAGATAGGAGACTGGTGGCCTATGACAACAGTGGTGTTGTGGAGGTAAAAGTGACAAAAATACCTCTTTACGTTGTTGACCAAAACCATCATCTATATCACGTTTTTTCTTTTCACAATAGTATGTGGTGGGGCGTAAGGAGATTAAAAGAATCCTCTAATTTTCATCTCTTTCTTTCTGTCTTGGGTTTTCTTGCCTGCTACCTGTTTGGTTTATGGATTGACAGTTTTGATAAGTGAACACCACGTAAAACACATAGGATAGTTCTTTTAAAACAAATCAGTGGTTATGCAAGTCTAATAATCGTATTTACTTATAATCATTTTTAAAAATCTATCTTTCTGTTGTTTTATTCAGTTTTCTCAACAAATTCTGAGCCTGTGAAGTTAATCCTGCTGAAGTAAACTAAGTAAGCATAACTTAATTTTTTCTGAAAACTTTTTGTTGCACACATATAGAAAGACTAGACTGCACATATACTAACACAATATGGTATACATCATAACTAATATACATATATCTGTACACACATACACAACACACACACACAGACACCCACACACCTGTTAATTCACTGTTGAAATACCAGGGAGAAAGTCCTCTATCAGAGGCAATATAGCGTAGTGGTTTAGAGCACATATCCTAAAGCCAGATTCCAAATCTTGAGTTCCTGGCTTTGCCACTACTAGTTGTATAACTTCAGACAAGTCTCTGGACTTCCATCTCCTCATTTGTAAATGACAATGACAATTTTACCAATCTCATGAAGTTTTGAGGATGAAATAGTTTGGCAATATGAAGCACGTATAACAGTGCCTAGCTTATAGTAAGTGCCCAATAAATACTTTCTGTGATGCTAAGTATTATTATTGCTACTATTATTAATTATATCACCATCTACCAGAAATAGAAGACAGAAGCACAGGTAAGGTTTAAATTCTTTTTCATCTATCACCAGACACTTTGGTTTACAAATAAAAGAAGAGGTAGCCTAGGGCCAAATAATAAATACATGTGTTTCTAAGCAAGAAAGGAGGGACTCCTGTGGTATAATTTGAAGGATATAACCAAAGTTTTCTTACTCAAATTTGCCTCTCTATCTAGGTGAACTTCAGCAACTCACTTCAGCTTTCTGGGACTCCATTTCCTCACGTATAAAATGGAGAGATCGAAGTGGATGATTATTAACCTCTTTCCGAACTCAACGATATTTTCTTTGTTATTATTCAATAACAACTTACATTTTTACAAGATAATGCAAAGTTTTAAAATCCTCAACATATAAATGTCTGAACAAGACATCTATACTCCTTAGTCTGCATTTTTCTTTCTTGAGTTTTAGCAAAGGACATAAGAGGAACAGTATGGCTTACATAAAGGGAAAGTGACCAGATTTACAGAACATGGGGACATTATTTTGATATAGAGATGAGGGCCCCTAAACACAAACTACACGTGCACTGCATCAACCTCAAGGGCTGACAAGCATTCTGGGATGTGTAGAAATTTCCTAGCCAACTTGTCAAAGAAAGAAGACATCAAGCAAAAACAGTTAACTCTTCCATGATTCCTGCAATCCCACTCCTGGGCATATATCTGGAGAAAAACACGGTCCAAAAGGATACATGCACCCCAATCTTCATTGCAGCACTGTTTACAACAGTCAAGACATGGAAGCAACCTAAACGTCCATCAACAGAGGAATGGATAAAGAAGATGTGGTACATATGTACAATGGATTATTATTTAGCCATTAAGAAGAATGAAATGATGCCATTTGCAGCAACATGGATGGACCTAGAGATTATCATACTGAGTGAAGTTAAGTCAGAGAGAAAGAGAAATAGTATGATATCACTTATGTGCGGAATCTAAAAAAAAATGATAAAAATGAACTTATTTACAAAACTGAAACAGACTCACAGACTTAGAGAACGAACTTATGGTTACCGGGGGAAAGGGTGGGGGGAGGGAGAGTTAGGGAGTTTGGGAATGACATGTACCAACTACTATATTTAAAATGGATAACCAAAAAGGACTTACTGTACAGCACAGGGAACTCTGCTCAATATTATGTAACAACCTAAACGGGAAAATAATTTGAAAAAGAATAGGTACAGGGCTTCCCTGGTGGCGCAGTGGTTGACAGTCTGCCTGCCAATGCAGGGGACACGGGTTTGTGCCCCGGTCCAGGAAGATCCCACATGCTGCGGAGCGGCTGGGCCCGTGAGCCATGGCCGCTGAGCCTGTGCATCCGGAGCCTGTGCTCCGCAACGGGAGAGGCCACAACAGTGAGAGACCTGCGTACCGGAAAAAAAAAAAAAAAAAAAAGAAAAGAATAGGTACATGTGTATGTATAACTGAATCACTTTGCTGTACACCTGAAACTAACACAACATTGTTAATCAACTATACTCCAATATAAAATAGAAAATTTAAAATAAATAAATAAAATTCAAAAAAAAATTATGTCTTCTAGAACACTCACTGTGATCCTGAGAATCATAATAATGTCTTTCTAGCTGGAGCAAAACACTGAAACCAACAGAAGAAGGAACCAAGATCTTCTTTGTCAGGATGAAATTCAGTTGTGAAAAGTGTATTGCAAAAAGACTGGGAGTGGTGCTTCCTTGGTGGTGCAGTGGTTAAGAATCCACCTGCCAATGCAGGGGACACGGGTTCAAGCCCTGGTCTGGGAAGATCCCACACGCCATGGAGCAACTAAGCCCATGCGCCACAACTACTGAGCCTGCACTCTAGAGCCCATGAACCACAACTACTTAAGTCAGTGCACCTAGAGCCTGTGCTCCACAACAAGAGAAGCCACTGCAATGAGAAGCCTGCGCACCGCAACAAAGAGTAACCCCCGCTCACTGCAACTAGAGAAAGCCTGAGCACAGCAACGAAGACCCAACGCAGCCTAAAATAAAATTAAATAAATAAATTTATATTAAAAAAAAGACTGGGAGTAGAAAACATCCTGTGTTTTTGGTGAAGACTCAAGCATCACCTCTGTATTAGAGCAGGCCTCATAGTGTGGATAGATCTGTCTTTCTGAATCATTTGAACTTTTTTCATTCTCTTGCTTTTAAGAACATGACCAAAATAGATGTAGAAGAGCATATGCATTTGTGATGACAGCTAAATATATGTCTTATCCTTTCCAGACACAGAATCCCTTATAAGGCAGAAACCTATACTTTGCAGAAAGTGAGGCACATCAAATGGCAGTCGTCTAGTGGCTAATTAAGCTGGGTGTCATGCCAACCTGGGTTTGAATTTGGCTATGCTGTATTTCCTACCTGTGTAGACAAGTCATCCTTTCCCTCAAAGACTCATTTACTCACCAACAAAATGGGAATAATGATAGGGTTGTTGTGACCTAATACTTATGAAAGGCTTAAAGTAGCTGGCAATGGGTGTTCATTAGGAAGAATGGTAGCAGTATTATTAAACATTTTTAAACATGGAGCATTTCATTTTAGATGCAGAAGTATAGGTACAACAACCCTTCGATCTACTGGGAAAAGCAGTCAAACCACTTGTTTGCATTTATCAATGGTCTTAGGAAAGCCTGTACTCTCTCAAAATTATCTCAACTTGCTGAAATGGGGGATTAAAATCAACAAGATGAAAGTTAATAGAGATAAATGTAAGTACTGCACAGGAGATTATTACAGGGGAGACTTGAGACTTTTCTTCACGTGAAAAGAACATGAGAATGGGACAAGGCAGCAAACCCAGGATGTACTGATGAAGATACCATGTCCAGATTAAGGAAGGTAACATCTAGCCATTTGAGGCATGAATAAAGTCTGAGGAAGACTTAGGCAGGAAAGAAGAAAAGAGATAAATGTGTAACAGTTTGCTATTATCCCTCAATAGTCAAAACAGTATCATATTCAAGTGGTAATATACTAACTCTGTATCATTCTAGACGCCATAACTTGAATCAAGGGAATTAAGAGGAGGCAGCTTTTGCCACATGTAAATTTAATAGTCAAGGTTTAGACTAAACTGCTGTAACAAAGAAACTTCAAAATACAGTGGCGATGGAAGGAGATGGAATGGTCAGTGGTAGGGAGGTGAGTTCTACTCTACAATGTTATCCAGGTATTTAAACTGGACAGTCAACCCAGCCATCTCCCACACATGGCTCCAATCCCTAAATCTAAAGCTGTCTCTGCAGTTGCTGGCACATCCCAACTACCAGGATATTCAGGACAAACAGCTTTGTCTTTAAAGATATGACCTGGAAGTTCTACATATTACTTTAGCTCACATCCCATCGGCCCAAACTTAATTGCATGGCCACATCTAACTGTGAGAGAAGTTTGGAAATGTGGTCTCCAGATACATAGTCATAAACCAGCCAAAAGTCAATGTATTGGGGTGGGAGTGAGTTGTGATCATTAATTAAAGAAAGAAGTGGAGAATAAACACAAAGAAGGGAGAAGTTAGAGGTTTCTGCCACAAGGAAGAGTTATATAAACATAGCCATTCAGTACTAGAATTAGCAGTCTTATCAACCTATTGCACTTCCTTAGTATTCAGAGTTAGTCATGGATACAATAGAAAATATTCCTGAATTCAACAGTAGATGACACTATATGGCAAATGTGGTTCCTTCTAACCCTGACATTTTGCAATTTTAAAATGGCCCTTTCAACAAGCCCTATCTGCTTAACACACTGTTAGATGGAATTTGAAAGTGACTACTCTAAGCACTGACGTCTCATTCCCCTTCTTGTATCATTAGGGTATATGGCTATATCCTTAACTTCTGTCAGTGCAGATACTATATTTCATTCATCATCATAATTTAAAGGGTTACCTATTTTTAAGATAAACATAGATGAAATGTTAGTCAAATCTCAGACCTCAATTCAGCCGTAACTCATAATATTATTCTTCTAATGCATTTTTTTCAGAAAGTTAGTAAAAAAAAAAAAGTGGTAATAAAAAGTTAATAGATTATTTTGTAGCATATATTGGGGTTAAAAAATCTATAGCTACTGCCTTCTTTAACTATTAAGTTATATGAGTTATATTAAGGATCTATTATAAATATCTGTTATAAACCCTGATTTTACAAACAGGTGAAAGTTTCTTCCAAGTGAGATTATTCAACTTTTTTAGGGGTAATATGTGAAGGAAAAAATTAAACCTTAATCTTGGCTGAATCTTTCTGAACTGAAGTTGTGACCTTACCACGAAGACATGATTTAAGTCAACAAAATGGGGGCAGGAGGAGGAAATCAATCAAATTTGTCAGTTTCATTCTACCGGTTACTTCTTTCAAGTTTTGACCTAATCGTCCCATAAGCATATAGTCTCAGAAGGTTTACTTTATAATTAAAAATTAAACTTGGATTAAAGCTACACAGTGTCTATATGACACTTTTGTGGGAATTCGAGAAGGTGGAGGATGCTTCCCCCAAAGCAATGGCATGTTCATTTGAGAAAAGGCTGGATTTAGAGTTCCACCCAGACCTTCAACCAGTCATTTTTGTGCAGTACACAAATGTACAACCTTCTGTAGCAGCTCTAAATCATTTTTTTAGTTGATCAAAGAATTAAATTAAATGTAAAGCTTTTCTTCAAAGGGTTATGTTGTTTCTAATAGAGTACATTTACCCTCTTCTTCAGGTAAAATGGTAAATTGTGGCAAATAAACATGATTGTTATCTGGATTCACTTTTCAAAATAACAGCAAATCCAATGAGAATTTCAAAATAACTCAAGAGTAGATTCTCTGTCTCCTTCAGAAGTTAGGGGGATCTTTACTTTCACTCAGACTTTATCTTTTAAAAATCAGATAAATACTCATGAAATTTAAACTCTGGTAAACACTGGGAAACTTACCCTTAGTGACTATTTTGATTATTTTCTCACAATAAAAATTAATTTACTCACATAAATCCTTACCTTTTGTACACTGACAAACTGTATTGGGAGATGAATTAGATACATTTATGATTGAATTTCAAAAGCTACAAAACGTGTGTATTTATGTATAGGTATACACCTACACAACAGGAATTTCTTTCTCTTTAGAATAAGGAATGTTAGAGAAAATTTATTATTCAACTCCAGACTCAGAGTTGAGTAATCTAAAAAGGACTTATTTCTAAATAACATAGACAAGTATTCAGAATTAAAATTAAATATTTTTCAGAATTTTTCAATCTGGCTGCAAATTAACACATTCATTTTTCCATTGTTTCAAATAAAAATGATTGAAGTACTCATGAAAAATCATGCTTCATGTGTGATTAAACTGATTTATTTCTACTTCTAATTCCATTTACTTTAATAAAATGCTAACATTAAAAGAGAGATCAAGGCTTAAGATGCTGACAGGAAGTTTAGCTTGCAAGTAAAATCATGGGAATGGAACACATGCTTGTCTACACCATGATCACTGGCATTTACAGGGAGAAATTTGTGCAATGGGCAGGAAGATTATTGCTAACGCCTTCCAGAGATCATGAGGCTTGCATTTAACAAACATAACTTTACACTTTGCAAGGCCAACCTCTAGCTAGGAGTCAGGATATAGCCCCTTGGCAATTAGGCTGGGGACACGGGTTATTGACTGACATACCATGAAATACCACCAGGCCTTAGAAGGATAGCTTGCTGCAGAATGTGCTAACAGACACTTAATTGGGACAGTAAGATCTCCATGGCAAATTGTTATATGTAATTTACACCATTCATGTATCTGCTGCAAACACTCTAATAAAATAAGTTATTCTCTAGCTCTGAGAAAAAACACAAACTGCTGTATCTTATATGAAGAGTGCAGGATTTATCTCTACCTATGGCCTTTGGAATTTTGTTCCTTAGTCTTGCTTAGCAATCTTCATGACCAGTATTTGACTTCCATTCAATATTTTATGTACATACTGATATTCTTTTTTTAGCATTTCCATTGTAAGACTTAGCCTGACAGCTCCTTCTCCACAGGATGCCTAAATGAGGGACACCCAACTGGCAGGGGGAGGTGGGTAATCAAAGTGTCTACAGAGCTCCTTTTATTTGCTTCTTACCCCATACCAACTCTTCCAGTTCAGTAACTGATGTCTTTTCTTGGTAACTTAGGAAGAGGAAAGGAAATGTACAGATGTGGTCATATCAACCCCTATGAAAATTCCTACTCTGATGTATTCTTAAGCTTATTTCTCACTTCTTATGGTGGAAGGAGGGAGTTTACACATGAAGTTCCTCCACCCTCTCTCTCTACCTTGTTGGCAGATTTACAGAAACAGCCAGGACTACCCCAACTGCAGACAGATTTCTCTCACCACTATAGAGCAGAACTTTCCCAAGTACTGAACTCAGAGAGTCAATAGCATCACATTGATCCTGCCTGAGGAGGGAAACCCATACCAACCCAGGGTCCCCCTAATGGGTCAGGCTCTCACTAACAGGGCCCCAGACCACAGACCTTTCCCTCTTTCTTCCTTTCTTATCAAGCTTTCCTAGTATATCTCATATACCATTCAGGGTCTGATATTAGGTTTGTTGACATCAAAAATTAATTCACACTACAGTCTTAGGAATTCACCAGAGTTTAAAAGTTTTATCTTTCCCCAGGGACATCAACATTTCAAGGAAGACTTCCAGGAATGCAATTTCCTCTGTCTACTTGTAAGGCTGATGCAGATCCAGCAGTATACACACAGTATTTGGTTCTAAATCTAACTTTTCCTGTCCTAGGCTACGAGCTATAGCTAACCTGAGTGGTTTAAGAATCATTTATTTCACAAAAGTGCTTTGTATGTCTATTGCTGCCTAAGCTTGAACTAGTTTCTGATGACTCAAAAGTGAATTATACAAGATTCATGAAATTTAAGGATTTCCCTGTCCCATAAGATACAGATTATAGATATATTATATATGTATTATTACAAGGCAGGCTATTATTACAACCTCTCTAATAACTCTTCCTGCACTAGTGAAATTCCTGGTTTACTTCTCTGCTCCCTGCCCACCCCCTGATGTCCTTGTGGGACAAGACTGTGTCTTACCCATCTTTTAAATTATACTTACCTAACTTCAGGATACAAAACACATTAGATAAGAAAGGAAGGTGTGGATAGAGAAACTGATACTCAGAGATGTTAAGAGCTTAGTCATAATGAAAATCTAGTAAGATCAGAAATGGGTTCAAATCTAAGTCCTTTGGCTCTAGGTAACATGCTCTTACCTCAACATCATTCGTCCATTGACATTCCTTTTAAGGAGTCAACCTGATAGCAATGTACATATAAGCATGAATGCTAAGCACATACACCTACAGTCATTTCTAGTAATCTACAGATCACCTACATGGTAATTATCTACTTTGTGGCTTATCTGTTAGAAATGATTGCTATCAGAGTGTCTTCCATTTGCCATCGAATACACCTCTGAACCTTTTACCCGATTATCGCTTGCACAGGAAATGTAGACCACTGAGATTCTAATATTACCCTAGGTGCAACATAATTTAACTAATAAATCTGATGCACTCCCCCATTGCCAACTGACAAAATTTAATATAACTGGTTCTTACGAGATGCACCCCTGTATTACCACAGATAACTTAGAGTTTATTGTACTTACTTTATTGTGACTTACATTCAGAGATTCTGTTTTGGATAGGAGTATTTAAGGATATTGATGTGTACTTTTCTCTCTGAAGCTGCCCACCACCAGGACATACTGTATAACCTTCACTCTTGGAGGCTCAAAAACTCATATAGTCTTAGAAGGTAAATCTGGGAAACGTAGCCCTCTCTATTCGAATGGCCATGATGCCATTCTATGGAAAGGCTTGCTAGTGACCTGCCAATACTAAAGCTCCCAGGTGAGCAATAGCATCTTTCCAAACACAGAGAGCAAATTCAGCCTTGTCACAAGTGGCCATTTAATCAGGAAACAATTCTCTAGAGTTTAGACATCACTTATGTGATTTATTTTTCAATACGTAAGCTCTCAGGTATCATTGCAAAAGACCAACCACAAGGAAACTATAAAATTAAACATACACACATACACACACACACAGAAATAAGTCTCTGGTGACTTTAAACAACCAAAAAAACTTTTTTTCCACTTCTTTCATCAAACTTTTTCCTATTCCATCCAAATGGAGAGCACCACAGGACATCGTGAAGGTAGCAGAGGTGTCACCAGCACGGTGCTGCTCTGAGAACCACTGGTAGAGTTTTCATGAAGACTAATGAAGACACAAAGTCCTTTGTCCCTTCAAAATAAAAAGTCCAGTGCACTTGACAATGAACATGTCATTTGAAACCTTGAGGGTTTTAATTTTATACATAATGGAGTTTGGAAATGAACCTATTATACAGTTTTGCTCAGAATTCAGATTTATATTATGTACTCCTACAGATGCCCTAAAATGTACTCAAGTAGCAGGGTGTTGATGACATATACTAAAGTGGCAATTCTAACTGCTATCTGTATTGTGTAAACTACTTTAGCAAGCTAATCCAGGAACCCCTTTTCATTCAGTGCTGAAGACAAGCAGTTAAACATATATAGTAGCCGAGCTGGTTAATCATCATCTTGCTCTCACTGAGAACAGTCATGTTTCTCAAGACAAGCATATGCAAATTTGGGGTGGGGAGAGAGAAAGAAAGAGAAAGAGAAAAGTATATTCAAGGTTTTCTAAGGCAATATATTCAAGATAATTGCCCTCCTATTACCTGTTTCTGAAGATTACAGTGCAAAAACTAAATAACCCTAATATATACCACATATATATATATATAAAATAATCAAATACAGCAAATATAGTCATTAATTGAGGGAACAGAACAAGTAGGGTACCTGACCATAAAACAGACAAGATAAGAAACATTAATCAAGCAGCATTTAATCTCCATTTACATCAACTGCCTGTAAAAGCACCCCCAAAACTAATATTTTAGCAATCTATAACTAAAGACTTCAATGTCAATTTATCTCTTAATTTTTAATGTAACATTTGTTCAATGTACGGAACTATTTTTCTTTTAACATCTTTATTGGAGTATAATTGCTTTACAATGTTGTGTTAGTTGCTGCTATATAACAAAGTGAATTAGCTATATGTATACATATATCCCCATATCCCATTCTTCTTGCCTCTCTCTCCCACCCTCCCTCCCTATCCCACCCGTCCACGTGGTCACAAAGCACCGAGCTGATCTCCCTGTGCTATGCGGCTGCTTCCCACTAGCTATCTCTTTTACATTTGGTAGTGTGGCTATGTCAAAGTTACTCCCTCACTTCGTCCCAGCTTACCCTTCCCCCTCCCATGTCCTCAAGTCCATTCTCTATGTCTGCATCTTTATTCCCGTCCTGCTCCTAGGTTCTTCATGACTTTTTTTTTTTTTTTAAGATTCCATATATATGTGTTAGCATACGGTATTTGTTTTTCTCTTTCTGACTTACTTCATTCTGTATGACAGACTCTAGGTCCATCCAACTCACTAAAAATAACTCAGTGTCGTTTCTTTTTATGGCTGAGTAATATTCCATTGGATATATGTGCCACATCTTCTTTATCCATTCATCTGTTGATGGACACTTAAGTGGCTTCCATGTCCTGGCTATTGTAAATAGTACTGCAATGAACATTGTGGTACATGACTCTTTTTGAATTATGGTATTCTTAGGGTATAAGCCCAGTAGTGGGATTGCTGGGTCATATGGTAGTTCTATTTTTAGTTTTTTAAGGAACCTCCATACTGTTCTCCATAGTGGCTGTATCAATTTACATTCTCACCAACAGTGAAAGAGGGTTCCCTTTTCTCCACACCCTCTCCAGCATTTATTGTTTGTAGATTTTTTGATGATGGCCATACTGACTGGTGTGAGGTGATACCTCATTGTAGTGTTGATTTGCATTTCTCTAATGATTAGTGATGTTGAGCATTCTTTCACGTGTTTGCTGGCAATCTGTATATCTTATTTGGAGAAATGTCTATTTAGATCTTCTGCCCATTTCTGATTTGGGTTGCTTGTTTTTTTGATAATGAGCTACATAAGCTGCTTGTATATTTTGGAGATTAATCCTTTGTCAGTTGCTTCATTTGCAAATATTTTCTCCCATTCTGAGGGCTGTCTTTTCATCTTGTTTATAGTTTTCTTTGCTGTGCAAAAGTTTTGAGTTTCATTAGGTCCCATTTGTTTATTTTTGTTTTTATTTCCATTTCTCTAGGAGGTGGGTCAAAAAGAATCTTGCTGTGATTTATGTCAAAGAGTGTTCTTTCTATGTTTTCCTCTAAGAGTTTCATAGTGTCTGGCCTTACATTTAGGTCTTTAATTCATTTTGAGTTTATTTTTGAGTATGGTGTTAAGGAGTGTTCTAATTTCATTCTTTTAGATGTAGCTATCTAGTATTACCAGCACCACTTACTGAAGAGGCTGTCTTTCTTCCATTGTATATTCTTGCCTCCTTTATCAAAGATAAGGTGACCATATATGCATGGGTTTATCTCTGGGCTTTCTATCATGTTCCATTGATCTCTATTTCTGCCAGTACCATACTGTCTTGATTACTGTAGCTTTGTAGTATAGTCTAAAGTCAGGGAGCCTGATTCCTCCAGCTCCGTTTTTCTTTCTCAAGATTTAACTATTTGGGGTCTTTTATGTTTCCATACACAATGTGAAATTTTTTGTCCTAGTTCTGTGAAAAATGCCCTTGCTAGTTTGATAGGGATTGCAATGAATCTGTAGATTACTTTGGGTACTATAGTCATTTTCACAATGTTGATTCTTCCAATCCAAGAACATGGTATATCACTCCCTCTGTTTATATCATCTTTAATTTCTTTCATCAGTGTCTTACAGTTTTCTGCATACAGGTCTTTTGTCTCCTTAGGTAGGTTTATTCCCAGGTATTTTATTCTTTTTGTTGCAGTGGTAATTGGGAGTGTTTCCTTAATATCTCTTTCAGATTTTTCATCATTAGTGTATAGGAATGGAAGAGATTTCTGTACATTAATTTTGTATACTGCTACTTTACCAAATTCATTGATTATCTCAAGTAGTTTTCTGGTAGCATCTTTAGGATTCTCTATGTATAGAATCATGTCATCTGCAAAGAGTGACAGCTTAATTTCTTCTTTTCTGATTTGGTTTCCTTTTCTTTCTTTTTCTTCTCTGACTGCTGTGGCTAAAACTTCCAAAACTATGTTGAATAAGAGTGGCGAGAGTGGGCATTCTTGTCTTGTTCCTGATTTTAGAGGAAATGGTTTCAGTTTTTCTCCATTGAGACGATGTTGGCTATGGGTTGTCATATATGGCCTTTATAATATTGAGGTAAGTTCCCTCTATGCCTACATACTGGAGAGTTTTTATCATAAATGGGTGTTGAATTTTGTCTAAAGCTTTTTCTGCATCTATTGAGATGTTCATATGGTTTTTATCCTTCAGTTTGTTAATATGGTGTATCACATTAATTGATTTGCGTATATTGAAGGATCCTTGCATTCCTGGGATAAACCCCACTTGATCATGGTGTATGATTCTTTTAATGTGCTGTTGGATTCTGTTTACTAGCATTTTGCTAAGGATTTTTTACATCTATGTTCATCAGTGATATTGATCTGTAGTTTTCTTTTTTTGTGACACCTTTTCCTGGTTTTGGTGGCAGGGTGATGGTGGCCTCATAAAATAACTTTGCAAGTGTTCCTCCCTCTGCTAAATTTTGCAAGAGTTTGAGAAGGATAGGTGTGAGCTCTTCTCTAAATGTTTGATAGAATTTGCCTGTGAAGTCATCTGGTACTGGACTTTTGTTTGTTGGAAGATAATAAAATAAAAATTCACAGTTTCAATTTCAGTGCTTGTGATTGGTCTGTTTATATTTTCTATTTCTTGCTGGTTCAGTCTCGGAAGGTTGTGCTTTTGTAAGAATGTGTCCGTTTCTTCCACGTTTTCCATTTTATTGGCATATAGTTGTTTGTAGTAATCTCTCATGCTTCTTTGTATTTCTGCAGTATCAGTTGTTACTGCTCCCTTTTCATTTCTAATTCTATTGATTTGAGTCTTCCCCCTTTTTTTCTTATGAGTCTGGCTAGTGGTTTATCAATTTTGTTTATCTTCTCAAAGAACAAGCTTTTAGTTTTATTGATCTGTGCTATTGTTTCCTTCATTCCTTTTTCATTTATTTTTGATCTGATCTTTATGATTTTTTTTCCTTCTACTAACTGGGTTTCTTTTGTTCTTCTTTCTCTAATTGCTTTAGGTGTAAGGTTAGGTTGTTTATTTGAGATGTTTCTTGTTTCTTGAGGTAGGATTGTATTGCTATAAACTTCCCTCTTAGAACTGCTTTTGCTGCATCCCATAGGTTGTGGGTCGTCGTGTTTTCATTGTCATTTGTTTCTAGGTATTCTTTGATTTCCTCTTTGATTTCTTCAGTGATCTCTTGGTCATTCAGTAGCATATTGTTTAGCCTCCATGTGTTTGTTTGTTTTACCGTTTTTTTCCTGTAATTACTATCTAGTCTCATAGTGCTGTGGTCAGAAAAGATACTTGATACAATTTCAATTTTCTTCAATTTACCAAAGTTTGATTTTTGACCCAAGATATGCTCTATCCTGGAAAATGTTCTGTGAGTACTTGAGAAGAAAGTGTATTCTGTTGTTTTGGGATGAATGTCCTATAAATATCAATTAAGTCCATCTTGTTTAATATATCATTTAAAGCTTGTGTTTCCTTATTTATTTTCATTTTGGATGATCTGTCCATTGGTGAAAGTGGGGTGTTAAAGTCCCCTACTATGAATGTGTTACTGTCGATTTCCCATTTTATGGCTATTAGCATTTGCTTCAAGTATTGAGGTGCTCCTGTTATATCTTTACAATTGTTATAAATATTTACAATTGTTATAAATATTTACAATTGTGATATCTTCTTCTTGGATTGATCCCTTGACCATTATGTAGTATCCTTCTTTGTCTCTTGTAATAGTCTCTATTTTAAAGTCTATTTTGTCTGATATGAGAATTGCTACTCCAGCTTTCTTTTGATTTCCATTTGCATGGAATATCTTTTTCCATCCCCTCACTTTCAGTCTGTATGTGTCCCTAGGTCTGAAGTGGGTCTCTTGTAGACAGCATATATACTGGTCTTGTTTTTGTATCTATTCGGACAGTCTATGGCTTTTGGTTGGCGCATTTAATCCATTTACATTTAAGGTAATTATCCATATGTATGTTCCTATTCCCATTTTCTTAAGTGTTTTGGGTTCGTTATTGTAGGTCTTTTCCTTCTCTTGTGTTTCTTGCCTAGAGAAGTTCCTTTAACATTTGTTGTAAAGTTGGTTTGATGGTGCTGAGTTCTCTTAGCTTTTGCTTGTCTGTGAAGGTTTTAATTTCTCCGTCAAATCTGAATGAGATCCTTACTGGGTAGAGTAATTAGTTGTCGGTTTCCCTTTCATCACTTTAAATATGTCCTGCCACTCCCTTCTGGCTTGCAAAGTTTCTGCTGAAAGATCAGCTGTTAACTTTATGGGGATTCCCTTGTATGTTATTTGTTGTTTTTCCCTTGCTGCTTTTAATATTTTTTCTTTGAATTTAATTTTTGATAGTTTGATTAATATGTGTCTTGGTTTGTTTCTCCTTGGATTTATCCTGTATGGGACTCTCTGTGCTTCCTGGACTTGATTGTCTATTTCCTTTCCCTTGTTAGGGACGTTTTCAACTATAATCTCTTCAAATATTTTCTCAGTTCCTTTCTTTTTCTCTTCTTCTTCTGGGACCCCTATAATTCGAATGTTGTTGCGTTTAATGTTGTCCCAGAGTTCTCTGAGACTGTCCTCAATTCTTTCCATTCTTTTTTCTTTATTCTGCTCTGCAGTAGTTATTTCCACTATTTTATCTTCCAAGTCACTTATCCATTCTTCTGACTCAGTTATTCTGCTGTTGATTCCTTCTAGAAAATTTTTCATTTCATTTATTGTGTTGTTCATCATTGTTTGTTTGCTCTTTAGTTCTTCTAGGTCCTTGTTAAATGTTTCTTGTGTTTTCTCCATTCTCTTTCCAAGATTTTGGATCATCTTTACTATCATTGCTCTGAATTCTTTTTCAGGTAGACTGCCTATTTCCTCTTTAGTTGTTTGGTCTGGTGGATTTTTACCTTGCTCCTTCATCTGCTGTGTATCTCTCTGTCTTCTCATTTTGCTTAACTTACTGTGTTTGGGATCTCCTTTTTGCAGGCTGCAGGTTCATAGTTCCCCTTGTTTTTGGTGTCTGCCCCCAGTGGGTAAGGTTGTTTCAGTGGCTTGTGTTGGCTTCCTGGCGGAGGGGACTTGTTCCTGTGTTCTGCTGCATGGGGCTGGATCTTGTCTTTCTGGTGGGCAGGGCTGCATCCAGTGGTGTGTTTTGGGGTGTACGTGAACTTAGTATGATTTTAGGCAGCCTCTCTGCTAATGGGTGTGGTTGTGTTCCTGTCTTGCTAGTTGTTTGACATGGGGCATCCAGCCCTGGTGCTTCCTGGCCATTGGGTGGAGCTGGGTCTTAGCGTTGAGACAGAGATCTCTGGGAGAGCTCTCACCGATTGATATTACAGGGGGCTGGGAGGTCTCTGGTGTTCCAGTGTCCTGAACTCAGCTCTCCCACCTCAGAGGCTCAGGCCTGACACCAGGCCAGAGCACCAAGACCCTCTCAGCCACATGGATCAGAAGAAAAGTCAGAAAAAAAGAAAGAGAAAAAAAATTTTTAAATAATAAACTAAAATAATGTAGTAAAATCATTAAAATTAAAAAGTAGTTAAAAAAAGAAGAGAGCACCCAAACCAACAAACAAATCTACCAATGATAACAAGTGCTAAAAACTATACTAAGATAAACATAAACATCAGAAACAAGTCAGTCACAGACAGCAAACCCCAAGTATACAGGTGCTCCCAACTGGTTTTGGACCCACCTCTGCGTGTTGGTTGCCCTCAGCCTTCTGTTCCTGCCCAGACATGATGGGGTTAAAGCAGCGGCTGATTAGGGGGCTCTGGCTCAGTCTTGCTGGGAGGAAGGAGGGGTATGGTAGCTGTAATTGGAATGTGCAGCTAGCCTGTGGTGGCAGAGGCCAGCATGACGGTGCACCAGCCTGAGGTGTGCCATGTGTTCTCCCGGGGAAGTTGTCCCTGGATCGCGGGACCCTGGGAGTGGTGGGCTGCACAGGCTCCCAGGGAGGGGGGCATGTGGATAGTGACCTGTGCTTGCATACAGGATTCTTGGTGACTGCAGCAGCAGCATTAGCGTTTCATGCCTAACTCTGGTGTCCAAGCTGATAGCCACGGCTTGCGCCTCTCTCTGGAGCTCCAATAGGTGGTGCTCTGCCTTCTGTGGGCAGACAGGGAAGGAATCCCCTCTCCTCGCACACCCCAAAACTATGGTCTCTTGCCTCTTAGGCAGGTCCAAAGTTTTTTCCGGACTCCCTCACAGCTACCTGTGGCACACTAGCCCCCTTCAGGCTGTGTTCACGCAGCCAACCCCAGTCCTCTCCCTGGGATCTGACCTCTGAAGCCTGAGCCTCAGCTCCCAGCCCCCACTCACCCTGGTGGGTGAGCAGACAAGCCTCTCAGGCTGGTGAGTGCTGGTCAGCACTGATCCTCTGTACGGGAATCTCTCTGCTTTGCCCTCCGCACCCCTGTTGCTGTGCTCTCCTCCATGGTTCCAAAGCTTCCCTCCCACCCACCCTCTGTCTCTGCCAGTGAAGGGGCTTCCTAGTGCGTGGAAACTTTTCCTCCTTCACAGCTCCGTCCCAGAGGTGCCGGTTCCATCCCTATTCTTTTGTCTCTTTTTTTTCTTTTTTCTTTTGCCCTACCCAGGTACGTGGGGATTTTCCTGCCTTTTGGGAAGTCTGAGGTCTTCTTCCAGCTTTCACTAGGTGCTCTGTAGAAGCTGTTCCACATGTAGATGTATTTTTGATGTATTTGTGGGGAGGAAGGTAATCTCCACGTCTTACTCCTCCACCATCTTGAATGTCTCCCTCTATGGAACTAATTTTTTATTTCTCCATTTCATGTTTGCAGAGAAGATCCAGTGCAGCATTTCAGAATTTGGTTTGACTCTGCCACACTGGAGTTACCCAAGCCAACAGATTCATCATAACACAGTGTTTGAATGTAATGATATACCACTGCTTCTCGACCCAGCAATAAGATGAAAATCCAAGAACAGGCATAAAACACCCATGAAGAAATGACAGAGCTTGAAGTCAGCTTGAATAATTTCTGAGTCATAAATTCATGAAAGCGGAGGGAGAAAAAAAGAGAAAAAGAGAAGCAAGGAGGAGGGGGAAAAGGGCAAGTGAGTGGCTCATTCTACCCAACCCAAACACTGAATTTAGGAGCTTTATGCACATTCCTATTTCTTATTGACAGGACTCCAGGTATATATCAACTGACCCACAATCTCTGCCTCAATTGTGTTGAGAGGGTAGAGTGTGCCCAGTTTGGTAATCATGCGTTTTTCACTTTCACTACATATGTATGTGTATGTGCACAGTTGTGCATAACGGATAGCAGTGGATGTTTTGCACCATTCACATTGGCTTCCTTCAAACTTCATTTTCCTTCCCCAGATATCTGTTGCCTGTCTTTGCTCCTGCAGAACATCATGATTTGATGGGAACTCTGTAAATCTATATTTAGTGCCTGGGATACACACTTTTCTCCTAACAGCCTCAAGACAGCTGAGATCAGCACTTCTGTCAATAGTTTCCAGGTATGACCTCTGGGGAACTAGGCTACCCCTGGAATTTACTTTTCCTCACAGACGAATAAAGCTTGAGGAATACCACAAAACACATCCTTTCTGATTAGCACATCCAGATAGAAACTCTCATATCTTTGACCACTCCTTTCCTTTTTGTCAATATTTAAATTGGAATTTAGGATGGGTATGCTACTAAAAATCTGGAATTTTTAAAATTAAAAAATAGGAAATATAATGCTATACCACCATACACATCTAAGAAAAAATGCCTGCCTGATGGACAAATGTGATGTTCCCATTGGCATGCCTGGCTGGTGGTCCTTTGTACTACTATGCATGTAATGTGCTCAGAGGGCCTGTCATCTCCCCCTCCAGACTGTAAACCTTGGCAGCTGAAGGCACACACAGCATCCAGAACATGGGAGGCTTTCAATAAATGTCTATTGAATTAATTGGAAACATCAGGAGTCTCTTTAAATATTGGGGGTCTGACTCCACCTTTCTTGACTATGTTTATTATTTTTACTTAGGAATATCTAAGAAGATATACCTTTCCATCCCAAGAACTGGATGAGTGTCAGGGAAGAAAAATCAATAGAGAGAAAAGAGAATTCTACAACCAATTCCATGCCCCTGACTTTGAACCCTACAGATTCCTAAAAAGTAGGCAGTGTATTGGGAGCCAGCTACCTCCATTTTGATCTGCAAGCTTAGTTTTAATATTAACTACTATGGCAGACATTAAAAAGACCCAAGAAGCACAAAGTATCTGCAGAACTAAGCAGCCGTACTCCCTGTACCCAAGGTGAACTTTCTCTATCCCCAAGGTGAACTTTCTCTATACAGGTATTTGTATACTGGATTTACCTCTGAAGTTAAGCTAGATACAGGGGTAAACGGGAAACTAGGTACCTGAACAACTATTACTTGGTGAGTGGCAGTTGGAGCAATTATAAACAAGCAGAAGAAAACCCAGGTATTAAAGTGCCTTTAAGTATAGTTTGAAATTGTGTAGTAAGCACCCTAGGGTCAGCACAGCTTTCTGGAATGAAGCATGTCTCTGAACAAAAACTTTTCTGTAACTTATATTGTGTATACCTGCATGTTTTATTTTCAATAGAGCACTGTTGGTAAAGAGTTCTGAAAGGCATAAGAAGCCTTAAATAATGCTACACAATGAAAGACTAGATGGCAATTAGAATGTGCAAGTTTGTCATTTTTGCTTTCAAAGGAACATTAGAAATATGATTTCTGTAATGATCTTATTTTCTGAAAGGAATCTGATTGCAGACAAAGGAGTGCTCATCTAGAAGTTAGGGATGTACAGCTTGAGAAATATTGATTTATAGTGAATACTTAGAATCACATTAACCATTGTTCTCCTGGAAATACCAAATTAGTTATTTATAAACAGCCTGATGTCATGATCAGGTTCAATATCCAGGGCTCACTTCTGTTTTTTGGTGACCTTCTACATCAATAGCTATTCAAATGTTCAGGTGCCTTCCATTTTAGGTTTTATTTATTTTGGTTTACATTTTTTTCTCCTTCATAATAGGGCACAAGGTCATTCCTACCTGCATTGTTCCACAAAGGTTATCCAGCGCACATTAGAAGCATGTGGCCCGTGAGCCAAATATAGCACATGGCTGTGTTTTGGCTTCCAGGTGTTTGAAATGTATGGATTTCTTTAGATATGGATATGTTTTCCAGTTTGCAAGAGTTCTTACCACTCCCTAATGTTCCTACCTGCATATTTACAATTAACTTCTTGGTCTCTGTAGACACTTGATTGGAAAGCTCTAGCCTAGAACCTAGGCTTCCCCTGATGCAAGAAATAGCCCTTATTCCATGCTATTCTTTACTTCACACTGTTCTTGTACTTGACTTTGATTCAATTTAGCACTAAATTTTCACAGGCATTCATTCATTGTCTGTTGAGCTTCTTCTAAATGTCGAGTACTGTCCTGGGCACTGGTGACAGCAGTGTCTACTGGTGATACATCATGCCCGCTCTCACAGAGCTTTTATTCTTTTTGGGGATAAGAGGGCATATGGACAATAAATAAATACTTTTAGGTGGTGATAAGTATTATGTAAAGAAAAATAAAGCAGAGGAAGGAGGTCGAGCATGACAGGGGATGTTATTTTCAACAGGGTATTAGGAACATTCTCTCTGATGAGGTGACATCTTAGCACACACCTGAGTAAAGTCATAGGATAAACCACACGGATATCTGTGGGAAGAGCTTTCCAAGCAAACACAGGTCTCCTCCTAGAGAGAGCTCTATCTTTATACAGGTAAAAGCTTCTAACTCTAGCACACTCTTCTGGTTTCCTCAGCTGAGTATAGAAGACAGTTGCTAGTGGTTTTCTACTTAATTCTGTCACTACGTTTTACACATAGTTTTTTAAAACCAAGTGGAAAATAAATCAGTAATTTTCAAACTCTTCCTTCACTATTACAAACTTGACTTGATGCTTCTGTTATCACTGAAACAATAACAGATGATAATAGAAAGTTGCTACTATAAAGGAAAGTGTCTACTGAAAAAGCTGCTTTTAGAAAACTCTCCCAAAAATCCCAAGGTTACTTCAAACAGCAACAACAATGACTAACAAACAATGGCATGATTATGTAAAAAAGAATCATTACTTTTGCGAGTACCTTTTAAATAATAGAAGAAATGAACATTCTACTTACTTTTTAAAAAAGAGTAAGTAATAGTTGTAAATGAGTAATTAAGGAAGCATAATCTTTGTGGGGTTTTTTTTTTTTTTTTTTGCAGTACGCGGGCCTCTCACTGTTGTGGCCTCTCCCGTTGCGGAGCACAGGCTCCGGACCCGCAGGCTCAGCGGCCATGGCTCACGGGCCCAGCCGCTCCGCGGCATGTGGGATCTTCCTGGACCGGGGCATGAACCCGTGTCCCCTGCATCGGCAGGCGGACTCTCAACCACTGCGCCACCAGGGAAGCCCATAATCTTTGTTTTTTAAGGTAGCAATAATTTTAGAGTTCTAAAGAGATCTGAGAAATTATTTATATCAATTCCTTCTTTTAAACTATAAGAAAACTAAAGTTCTGAGGGATTAAGTGGCTTGTCCAAGGAAAAAGAGCCATTTATTGGTCAAACTAGAACCTGAACCCAAGGTTCCTAATTTTTAGACTGGTACTCTTATTGCACTGTATATATCACATTGCACTAGTGAATTTAAAAAATCATAAACTACTATTGAGACTCATTATTTTCCATGTTGTGAGCCAAGACCCAATGGCTGCAATAAGTTAGATATTTTCTTAGTGTATCCACTATGCCCTCCACTCCTTGACTACCAGAATGTGAAAGCATGTTCTATCAGGAAGGCTAATTTGTACCTCTCTATGTCAAACACCCCAAACCCCAGTTTATGGTTATGAAGGGCAAGATTAATTTAGGAATTTCACAGATGCTTTAGAAAGGCATTAGTGGGGCCTCTTGGATCAGAAGAAAAAGATGTCTAAGTAACAACACTCAATAGAGTCGAGTCTAAATCCTGTTCTGGATCTTTGCAGATGGTGATCATGGGAAAGAGGAATCCAAGCACACTGGCTCAGTTTATGCAGAATCACTGGATTGATAAATCCATTCCAATCTCCATCTTGTATATGTCTAATATGCCAGTTTACCACTGCAAGAATAGTCATTGGTGATTTCTTTGCTCATATTCTTACTTTTAAGTGAAAAAACATATCTAAGAATTAATACCTTAAAAATAAATTAGTTGAGAGTAGTTATAAAAACAGCAATATAGAAATAACTTTAAATAATTCTTCAAATTAATTTGATTTTCAAGATTAACCTAAACCTAAAATAACTTAGTCACTTTTTTGCTTACACCTAAAATTAAATTATTGGTCATTAAAAATTCCTATCACCGGGCTTCCCTGGTGGCACAGTGGTTGAGAGTCCGCCTGCCGATGCAGGGGACACGGGTTCGTGCCCCGGTCCGGGAAGATCCCACATGCCGCGGAGCGGCTAGGCCCATGAGCCATGGCCGCTGAGCCTGCGCGTCCGGAGCCTGTGCTCCACAACGGGAGAGGCCACAACAGTGAGAGGCCCGCGTACCGCAAAAAAAAAAAAAAAAAAAAGAAAATCCTATCACCAATATATTATTATAATATGCTATGTATTTTACTGTCAACATAATAGTATGTTATTATTTTTTGCATATTTCCTATTAATAACATAAATCATCCAAACCATCAGTTTCAATATCTATACAGTAAACTCATAGAAATGTATCAGTTGCGGATCTTGGTGTAGGTTCAGCTCAATTCAATGGATACATATTGAGCATCTACTATATGCTAAGAAGATAATAAAAATACAATTAAGAAATGATCCCTGAACTCAAAGAAGTTAGATTTAACTTAGAGTTTCAGTTAGATGTCAGAGGCCTAATAATTTTTTATTTGTTCATATTTTATTTAGATTGTAGTAAATGTCATCCATCCAGAACTAATCCAACAGCAAAGGCCTTATGCTTTAGGTGTATGCTATGGACGTGTATAATCCCAATCATTTGAAGAAAGTGAAACATGCTATATTCTGAGGAGGACATTTGGAGGGGAAGTTTTGGCTTACACATAGCAGGCTCTCAATAAAATTCTGATGATTGAACAGTAACTCAGTTCTTCTGTTCCAACTTGGGAACCAAGGAAGACATCTCCCACAAGGAAACCCTTTAAGAGCATCGGGAATCTCCATGCTGTACCCTCTCTGACACTTCACACCACCTGGCTCTGCCACAGTCACGGCCAGGGATTCTGAAAATCCAGTGCTACAGAAGGGACTAAGAAGGCAACAGGATTATGTGAAGTTTCTGACAGCAGTGAAATCAAAAGCACTTGGCCATTGTATATAAGAGCCATTTGAAATCAGACATTGTTAATTTGGGAATGGTCTGAATACATATTGTGCGAATACTCATAAGGTTCATGTTAAGTTTTAGTGCATAACCTTTATCCTCTGTAAATCCTGAGAAGCAAAACATTACAAAATGATTTATTCTAGAAATTGAATTGTCAGAAAAAACAATCAACTCTTTCTCAATTTCTGAAGGAAAGCACTGCAACATTTACAGAACTTTTAGATAAAATAAACAAAGCTTAGTTTTGAATATATTTTTAAAACCAAAAAGGCAAAACCTTTAAGAAATTTATGGGATCATCTTAAATTGAAAAATCGGATGGAACAGAGATGAAATATCCAGTAATGTTCTTTTGTCCCAAAGAACTTTCTTTTAAAGAATTTATGGTTTGGGGAAGGGAATATAATTTATCACTCCCAAATAACTGCTTTACTTTGTTAAAAATCTATACATCTTTATTTTGATATTTCTAATGGCAACATATATATCTTGATAGTTTGTATTCCATTAATAATAAAATCTAAAAGAAATCTATTCAAGTAAAAAAGCTATAAAATTTTTTCTAAATCTAATAATGGCTTACGGATTCTGAGCTATAGCAAATATCCTGAAATTTTAGGTCAATGATATGAATATTCAATTAAAATTTGTAATAATGAGATATGGCCTAAATGTATCCTGCAAGGACACCAGATGTTTGAACATACACAGACAAAAATTCAGATATACTATATTTAAAATATTAATTCAAATATAATATGAAATAATATAAAATATTAAAACTTGTTGGAGTCTACAGTCCAGCTCCTTTACTTTAAAATTGAAGAAGCAGAAGTCAGATGATTTCTTTCATTCACTTTTACAAGATTGCCTAGTTGGCTAGCAGAATAGAACTCAGCTTTTGCTGATGCTTACCACTAAACTGTGCTATCTCTAATTAGGGTACTGGGTTTTTATATTATTTTTAAATAATAGTGAACTACTGATTAGGCTATACCTTATTAAAAATGAGAACACGTACTTGGACTTTTCCAATAAGAATTTTTTAAACAAAATAGGTATCAGTAGTTAAGAGCAAGAAACTGCCAAAAAAAGGCAAAAAGAAAAAATCTGCTTCAGTATTTTGACCAATTCTGGACTTCTCAATAATTTCGCATTTTGTCACCCAATTTAGATATTCTATCCAGTGATGCTAAATCCAGTTAGAAACAATGATCAGTGAGGAGAAAATCCTCAATACTGATCAAGACAGGATTTTTTGTTAGTTTAAGTTTTATACCTAGTAAACATGGTAGATAACAAACTAATTCTGATATGGGTAGCTTGAATTAAAGTCCACAGACGTTAGCATTTTGAAAGGAAAATGAACTACCATATTTTGGTAGTTGTATCAGTTGGTAGCCCTGGAATTTGTAGCCACAACAAAGACCACAATGTACAAGGAAGAAAAGGCACAATGTTAGATAGCATCTACCAAACCAGGCCTACTGCAATTGATTCTGTCTCTAGCTTCTCTCTGACCCCACTGTCACCCTCAAATCCCTCTCAGCTTCCATGCCGAGTTTTTTATTCTGCTGCTGTTTTCTCTCCACATAGCTTCTTTCCAAACCAACATCCATGTTCCACTCATCAACCACTGCTTTAGAAAGCTTCAGGCTGGATGGCCAGGCATGAAGTGCTGGCAGGTGGTGTAGCTGTTAGGCAGCCTTGTGTATCACAAGAGATCTGATGCTATCAAATTCCTTTTCCCCCAAAGACTAAAGAGAGCAAGCCTTTGTGAGCATGCAGGAGGGGGATGAAAACAGTTTGTCTCCTGAGCAGCTAGCCTTTGTCATATTACAAATGAAATCACTTAGGAAATTTAGAGAATTAATATCATAATGAAGACGGGAGTACCCATTAGGGTGGTCTAATGTTGCTCTGGAGAAATGTGATGGATGCCCAGTGGCTGCAAGCCCTTATTTGCAGAGAGTTACCTCTGCAGTTGCCATTAGGAAGATGTCTGAAGCAGAGGATCAGACACAACCATTGCAAGATGAGATAGTGTTTGACTGGTTTCCAGGGAACGGAAGGATACAAGCTTAGTTGTACCTGTCACTACGGCTCCCAGCATTTTCCCCCCTTAATGTCTTTTTTAGCTGTAGGAAGTTTCTCTTTAAAGATTCAGTGCTTTCCTAATGACATAAAGCGAGTAATGGGGAGCACATAAAAATGTTATATAGATTACAAATGGATTCAGTCTATTTTAAGACAATGTGTGCCAGCCCTAAAGAATGACTTTATTTAGCTTTACTTTTCTCTTGAAAATAAATCTAGCCAAAAATTCCGAAATGAACACACCACTGGCATCCCCATGTTCATTTAGCTTTCTATGTAAAACATCTCTCACTTTCCATGGCAGTATTTGTGCCTACCCAAAATCTGATCTGATGCTCTTTTCTGCACTAAAGCCTAGAATATGGTACTTCCAGAAATTATTGTAAAATGTAATTGAATCCTCCTTTCTGGTACTCAAATCTCTTTCTCTCTTGTACTGCTTGCCAGTGACATCAGTATACATAATTGGAAATGGGAAATTTCCAAAACCCCACATCAATTCCAGACTAGATAAAAAGGAAGGATAATTTCTCTGAGAAAAATTTGGAATGGTGTAAAGGAAAGGAAAGGCTAAATATTTCCAGGAAAGTAAGACTATTTACCTACTTTTTCTCCACTTCACAACTAATCCTTTTTTTTTTTTTTTACATCTTTATTGGAGTAAAATTGCTTTACAATGGTGTGTTAGTTTCTGCTTTATAACAAAGTGAATCAGTTATACATATACATATGTTCCCATATCTCTTCCCTCTTGCGTCTCCCTCCCTCCCACCCTCCGTATCCCACCCCTCTAGGTGCACAACTAATCCTTTTGTCTCTCAGATCGGAATTTTCACAATTAGCATTTCCTGTTACTGTGCCTGCCATCCACTGAGTAATATCCCTTCTCTGCAATATTTTTCTTCCAATGTCTATCCCTTTTCAAGACAAGTTTATAGAGTAGTTCATTCTCTTGATGAAGTCAAATGCAATTTTTTATTTGAGACTGCTGTAAAGACACAATCACCCAGATTTTGGAAATCTTGGTCAATTAGAAATAGGAACAACTCAGAAATTATTCCCAGTTCTTTTCCCAGCATGCAAAAAAACAAAATAGCTAAACTTGCTTAATTACCAATTAGGGAGCAAACCTGTACTATTGTAGGATTTGGTTCAGTGAATATCCAGGTTCTTTCCATTGAGCTACTTTTGATTTCCTATTCTCTTCTGTATTCAAAACCTTTCAGGACAGCCAACCTAAAGGGTCAATAAAATCTCTTCCATGGAAAATGGTAAACACCAAAAGCAAGGTTCACCAAAAAGCTGAGCTAACTACTGTCTGGGTTGTCTCTGGCCCCTTTTGAAGGGGACACAATTAACTTCATTAATAAAGCTTTATTACCGTTCCAAAACAGTATATTCTACTCACTCCCCAAACACAAAAGCTTGTTGATGATCCACATGTATACCTTGCATATCCATTTGGTACTACATTTTAAATTTTCATTTCATCACATATCTTATGTCTTTAACCTTATCACATATCCAAGTCCTTTTCCCCCCAGCTATATTTTAGTCTCCCTAAAAGCAATACATATTTATCATTACAGTACTGAGTCCAGTAGTAGGCCTACTGTGAGTACTCCATAAATATTTGCTAAATGAAATCAAACTGATATAAACAGTAAATGCGATGAACTTTCTAAAACTCAATATAGATAAACAAATCCCCTGTGTGGAAGGGAAGGTATATGGTCACTCCTCTGCATTGTTTTACATTTCCTTCTGAAATGTTACATGCAAATTCCACTAATAAAGAAACGCATCGTCCCTAAAGTGAATAAAAACGTCCTAATGAAAGTAATGTACCCCACTAGCATTCAGTCCCTGAAAACACAAATGTGATCTTGGCCGGAGAAGAATCTAATGAAAACAATCACATTAAACATAGCTCTTCCCTGCTCAGTGCTCAGTAAGTGAGCAGCAGGCTTTCTCTGTCTAGCTTACAGAAAACAGGAGGTAGCAGTTTGCAAGGAGCAGTGTTTTAATGTGATTGGACTATAACAGACAATCTATTTACAGCATGCTCTGGGGAGCTTATAAACAAATGTTGAGTAATTTCAGCCAGCAGTAATTACCCTTGCAGCTGACAAGGATAGCATGAGACTTTCTCCTTCACCTTCAGCCCAGTCCAGAAGGCAGTGTACACAATGCCACTTCTAATTATTTCTGCATTTCTATGGCTAAAGACCAAAGTGTGTTATTAGTGAACATTTTAGAAGCTTTTTAAAAGCTTATTTATTAGGACAATTAAAAGGCATCACTATGACAGCAAATAAAAGGTTCCATTCTCAGGAATGCAGTATCAAATGAGCTTCTGCCCACTTACCTTGAAGGCAATGTGGACTTGTTTTGTGTTGTCTATTGTTAAGAGCTGAGACTAAAGCTTGGTAATAAAAAGAAATAGTATCTGGAATGCATTTGGTTTAATTCTGAGATATGCCTTTTGCTCTTAACAGTTTTTAAGTAATGTAGAGCATATAACTGAAGTTAGTTCTCAAAAAGCATAGAATTTTGAAATGTGTGTGTGTTGCTTGATTACAGAGCCTGTTGGAGATAAAATACACATAGTCATACTATCTCTCTTCTTCTACCTCTCATGGGAGGCACTAGATTACCCTGCCTGGTTAAAGGATTTTATCTGGAGGGGTCACTGATATTGCATCAGTTTGACATAAGGAAGATGTTAAAAATTCAAAGATCTAAAAATAAACCTTTGGCAGA
This sequence comes from Tursiops truncatus, assembly GCF_011762595.2. Taxonomy (NCBI): domain Eukaryota; kingdom Metazoa; phylum Chordata; class Mammalia; order Artiodactyla; family Delphinidae; genus Tursiops; species Tursiops truncatus. The sequence goes on along the minus strand of NC_047040.1, from coordinate 68,109,594 downwards.
TAAGCTCCTAATGGATGCTGAAGGAGTAAAACAATTATGCAGAGCAATCACCCTGAGCATTTGTAATTAACAATCAAATTACTTCCCAGAAGTGTCCAACAAGAGAACTTTTGTTGAACATTTCTATACGTGCCAAACTACCCCAAAGTAATTGGGGAAATCAGTGAACTGTGGTGTGTGCTGGTTCTCAAACACCACGGCCAGTTTGGCATTCACTGAGCTTCTGTCCGCCTCGGTAAGTTCTGTTCAGATCCCTACGATAGGAATTGACAGCAGATATCTAATCCCGCAAAGTATATTATTTACATTTTTTGATACGTTACATTACATTACATTCTGTCATGTTGCATTTCATCAACAACAGATAGAATGTTGCATAACTTCATGTGACATGATGACAGATTCTCTCTCTCTCTCTCTCTCTCTCTCTCTCTCTCTCTCTCACACACACACACACACACACACACACACACACACACACCCCACAAAACTTTTAGAAGGTGGGTCTGAGGGAATGCATTTGAATTTGGCCCTAGAAGGATCATAGAAGCCATCCAATCATGACCAAATCCATGGGTCTTTCATGACAATAACATCATGTTGCCCTGCATAGCGACACCTAAGCTTATTCATTACATACGTTGCCACTTGTTTGTAAATATTTTTAAATGTATCATTAAGATATACAATGGACCACAAAAGCAGGTTCTCAATGTTAAACAACAATATGCTGAAAACTGCCTTCCCTGAAAGAAACATCCAGAAGACAAATTAGAGTTTAGCAATACACCATCAGATGCACATCCCTGCCATTGCTCTGCTCTCATTGCTGAGACGTGGTTAGCAGACAGACAATAATTTTTCCTTGTTCTTTAGACTGGCAGGTGTCACTTTGGCCAGTGTGGTATGTGAGTGATGGATATTTTACAGCTGAAGAAATGAGAATGTAGAAATTCAAGAGTACCTCTGGGATTTCCCTGGTCATTGTGGGCAACGCAAGGGCAGGGCGGGCCGCTGTGCTAACGCAGGACTGCTGGTAGTTGCCACGGCTGCAAGCTGCTGCCGATTCACAGCGTTTTAAATAATATTTCTATTAGCAAGGGTGTGTTTCTTCTTTGATGGAAGGATGCAGAAAGCTGCTCTCTAGGCTGTCCATTGTATACTAAACTGCTCTAATTGTTTTCCTGTGCTTTATTCAGAAATCTGGTAAAAGCTATTTCAGTGCAAAATTGCTTACAGACTTAGCACTTTTGAACATGCAGGTTTTCATACACATTAATATAATTTATCAAAAAGCTGGAAGTTTGTTTTCCTCCTCCACCCAAAAGTGTCAAATTATTTTAGCTTTACCAAAAAAAAAGAAGGAAAAACTTATTAGAAGATATTTAAGCTATGATAGTGGGAAATAATAACAGAATGCAATACAAGAGCAAAAATAAGAGTATGGTTCTCTTCTACCCGGATGTAATTGGGAACTTATGTTTTCTTGGGTTTAATCTAATTTTTATATATTAAAATTATAGAGAAATTAAACATTTAAATTACAATGTAGGGGCTTTCCTGGTGGCGCAGTGGTTGGGGGTCCGCCTGCCGATGCGGGGGACGCGGGTTCGTGCCCCGGTCCGGGAGGATCCCTCATGCTGCGGAGCGGCTGGGCCCGTGAGCCATGGCCGCTGAGCCTGCGCGTCCGGAGCCTGTGCTCCGCAACCGGAGAGGCCACAGCAGTGAGAGGCCCGCGTACCGCCAAAAAAATAAAAATAAAATAAAATAAATTACAATGTAAAACGAAAGCTAGCTATAAAGCTTGAAGCATATCTAAGCTATATTTTAAACATGGATTTTCAGGCTCACCTTTCTCAATGAGATAAGTTTTTAAAAATATAATTATCCAAATACATTAATACGTAAGTTTAGTAGTATTTGAGGACAAGAATAAATGGTTAAAATCAGCAAAAATCTAAAGATTTTACAAACAAAATATTCTCCAAAATTTACAGGTATATGTTTAAAATAGAAAGATAAAAATTACTTCTTTTTAAAATATGATGCAAAACTATTAAGGAACTTATTTTTTTTAATACTGTTCTGATGTTAAGATTACAAAGAAATGAATTTCTCTAGTTAAGTCTGAGTTATCCCTAAAATTTACATACCATAAACACAGTATTAGAATTGTGCTTTTTGTTAAGACTATAGTAGCTATACTAAGATATACCCTTGTCCATTAAACTTGTAGAACTCAGAGAGTTCACTCAAACTAATTTGATGTAGAGAGGATACATTTTTAAAAAAATCAAAGTTCTTAGGGCAATTGCTTAAAAGAATCATTATATGCAATGATACACAACAACACGAACACTAGGCTTTAGTTACAGGGATAGTTATCTGCCTTCATTTTGCATTAATTTCCTCCAGACCACTGCTGAAATATTACCTTGCAAAATTAAAATGGAAACCATATGTTGATTAGGGAAAACAATGTCAGGGCACATTTCAACATTCACTGAAAGAGTTAACACTGAAACTATCTCCAAAGAGAAAGAAGATATGTTGACTCAGATTGATGTTAGAATTTGTTGTTTAATGTCATTTGCCAAATGTTGTTTCATTTTTAAAGTAATTACTTATGTTAAATAAATTGAAGCATGCATGCAAGCAGCATGATATGAAATTAGCACTTTACTGTAATTTTAGGAACAGAAATAAGATTTTTCCCCATGAATGGAATAAAGCTTTTCCATAAAAACCAATAACATACTGAAAAACATACAGTCACAATTACTTTTTTCCCCACTTACTAATGCAAAGATAAATTCTTCTTTGGAAATCAAATATTTTCCTAACCACAGTGTTTCTTTAATTAAACTGTATTCTTTATAGTGATCAAATATAATTAGCAGTAACAAGTATTTAATGAAAACAAACTGCTACTCCCAAACCTTTACTACATGTTTTGTCTAAGTCCCACAGATGCTCCAAGGATCCCTGTCTCCATCACAAGTACAAAAACAAGCCCCCTCCCACTTTACCCAGCCCTATTTGCCAGTAGCATTTAAAACAACAGTAAAAACAACAACAAAAACTTTTGTAATTCTAAGTACTTTAGTTCACATTAACTCTTTCTCCTCTGCTCAAGGCATCGCTTCCAAAGAAGCTTAACACTTAGCAGTCCAAATATTTTATCGATTTATTGTTTAAAAATCTCATATGATATCCTCATATAATAAAGCATTACCCTGGTATCTTTATTAGTAAGTGACCAAAATAAGAAGAAAAGTGCCCACGCTGGACCCATTGACGGCTAGGTGCTATACTAAGTCTCCTGTAATTAATTGTGAGTGAAAGGGGGTTTGATTTTGCAGCCTCGTAAAACTTTTCCCACATGGCTGAACCCGCGGTCAGAAGACGTTAGGCAACGTTAACTGCCTGCACATTTCTGCAAAGCTCTCGAGGAACAGCTAGGCACTGGGGCTCCAATCCTGAGAACCTTGGGACATAAGACATCAGTGTCTACCTTTCATCTTTGCTGAGATTTGGAGTGGGTTCAGACCTCAGAGGCTTCTTAATTCTCACTAATTCATTTGCTTTTCTGATTCACTTGGCTTGGGATAACCTGAGAATGATAATGAACCTGCAAGGGGAGGTCTTACTCCCTTGCCTTTGAATGTGCTCAGCATGGATGGAGGGCTTTCTGTGAATCTTGCAAGAGGAAAAGAATCTTATTAGCACTGATTGCTAGTCATGAGGTTTCCTCTAAAAATTGCTTTTGTGTTTTAACTCTTGCTTGCTTTCTGCAAAGCTGAGTAGCAGGGGAGAAAAGTTAGATTATTTATACAAATGATGTATATTTCTGGAAGCTGGGGTGATATTTTGGGGGTGTGATTTAAATCAAATCCTAGCCTCTAGCTTTTTGTTGGTCACCAAAAAGCAACCTCAGTGTTTCCTACTCTCTTCTGCAACTGATACTAAGTTCTTTTTTCATTCCCCATAGATAAACACACCCCTGTACCAGAGAGGGAGAGTTTTCCAAAGAAATACCAAAAGCTTCTTTAAAAAAAGAAATTATTCTTAGATTTAATTTACACAAGAGTTGTCAAGTTCAGAGGCATTTCCCGTGGTTTTGGAACTCTGTTGAATTGGCACTTTTGCTTTTACAATTAGTGTGTTGTGGACGTTTAACTTCTACCTAGGTAAGAATTTGTGCTTGAGATGTAAAAGTCAATAAATGAACTGGGCAAAGTGGTGTGTTTTAGTGAAGCAATAAAAAGGGCCATTTGGGTCTACTAGTCTAGCCGAAGGTGATCTTTCTTTAGATCTTGGGATGCTGAACTACTGACCAAACTATTCCCTTGTTCGATTGTAATTGTGCTTTCACATGTTCAGTTGTACAGGCTTCCCATGCACATGGTCATAGAAGTTATATTCAGCAGCTGCGATGAAATAGATGCGCCAAGCTGCAGAAGAGGGCTTGACTCAAGAATTAGAAAGGGACCTTGGTGGCAGAGCACAGTGTTAACACACTCTGGTACTTTACAAAAGGTGTGTAACCTCTGATGTCATGTGCTTATCCCCCATCTGGGGACTCTCTTATCAAGATTTTAAATTTCCTACAGAGTCTGAGTGAGCAACCCGTGACATCCATACGTGATGTTAGTAAATGAGTAGCAAGGGCACAGGCCGCAAACCTAAGCCATAAATCATCACCACGTTTTGAGTATACAGAATATAAGAATGCTAAAGCAAGGAAGAGCCCTGGAGCTCTTCCAGTCCCACTCCCAGGGACTTAAAGATGACAAAACTCAGGACCAGGAAGTTTGGGAGATTTGTCCAAGGTCAAATAGCTGTTTAGTGATAGAGCTAGGAAGGGAATTCAGTATTCAGATCCCAAGTCCAGTGCTCTGTCTGAGACTGCGCATGAAGAGTGCTAGAATTTCCATGAAACAGTTTTGACAATACAGTGCACATGTTCAAGGGCTTAACGCTAAGGGAAAGTATTTCAGCAGTAAGCTGTCCTCCTAAGCCCACCACTTCTGCATTGACTTCCTATTGCCTGACACCATTAGCTCTGTTTCCATTTTGACTCTTTCCAAGGACACCCTCTTTTATGTCTTCCCCGCCAGAGAATGTCTCCACTTATTAAAGTTGAGAAATCAGAGATCAAATTTTCACCCATTTACTTTCTTCATAATCCCACTATACCCCTCTCTCCACACTGGGACTCTCTATTTCTGACTGAACTGGGCAAATCTTTACTAAAATAAAATTTATTTACAATTTATTTCTAATTCCATGAAATCACTTGTTCGGTGCAATTTCATAAAATCTGTGATTTGACTTTTTATTTTATATTGGATTATGGTTGAAAGATATTCAATATGAGAAATACTTATGAAAAATGCATAAATGCTTCCATCAAGGAAACACGATCAATTCAAACAATATAGGACAGTGCATGGGTTTGAAAGCTGACAAATCTGGGCTTCTGACCTTGAGTAAGGTATTTAACCTCCCTAATCCTCAATTTTCTCTTCTATAATAGATAAGGCTTATGAAGTCCTTCAGAACGCCTAGCACATAATAGGCTTTCAACAAATGTTAGCTATTAGTGTTGTTATTGTTGTCATTATTATTATTATTAGTGGCCTTGTTATTCTATTGGTATAAATAATATTAAAAAACATGGGTGTATGGAGCATTGCAAAGCTAAAGTAACAGGACTGAATGGATTGGAGGACCATTCTAGAGAAAGAGGAGGGAAATAAATGTGAAAAGCTAATTCACAGCTCTAGCTCGAGAGACTGAAAGTGATGACATTACTTGTCACACCCTGAAGGGGTGACTCTTGGAAGCAGATGCTAATGAAGTGGCTTTGATAACTGTGGATTTGTGTCAGGTGAGGGCAACAGACAGCTATCTAGACAGGCAACTCTGGAGGCCTGGAAGACCATGAACTTGGTTTGATAACCCCTAGGGGAAGCAGCAAAGCCAATTAGAGCTGAGGAAAGAGCCAAGAATACACCCTAACCAGGACCTAGAGTCTCCATTGGGTCCAGAAGAAAGTCAAGAGTAGAAGCTGGGAACAAGCTAACTCACCAAGCAAAAACAAGGTAGAACACTTAAAACAGAGCTACAGTGGTATCAAGAGAGATACCAGCAGCCCCAGATATGGAGATTCCCTCAGAAAATCTTGTCTGTGGTCCCTTGAGAGGCAGCTGCAGAAGAGCCTCCAAAGACCTGGCAGTTGTCTTTGGCCTTTGGGAGGGCCCTGATGACTCTGGAAGAAAAACAGAGTTTTAGAAGGGGAAGTTTGGGGTGGTGGTGGTCATGGGAGGCGAAAAGATGGTGTGTGCTTTAACATTCACAACTGAAGTGGGAGTGGGAGCATACAGTAAAAATGACCAGCCAAGAAAAAAAATGACCAAAACTTAGCAGGAAATCCAGGAAATTATTAGGAAGGTCAAAAAAACTAACATTTATTGAGCATTCACTGTGTGCTGCCCATTCTCACTTAATCCTATTTATCCCATGCAGAAGGCATTATCATCCCTACTTCTGAGATGCAGAAACTGAGGTGTCAAGAAGTTAAGAAATGTATCCAAGTTCATATAGCTCAAAATGGAAGAACCATATAGAATTAGAATTGATATCTGCCTCATATCAAAGCTCTTTCCATCCATCCCTGCTGCTCAAAATTGAAACCGTGAGAATGCACAAGTTCTCTGAGGGACAGAAAAAAAAATGTAGGCAAGAGTCAAAGAAGTCAAGTAAGTGTTTAATGCTACAGTGATTTCAGGAATTAGGACTGATAACACACTGTTGGGTTTGGCAATTGGGAAGACACTGGTGACCTTGGGAAAAGGAATTCCTGTAAAGTGATGAGGCCGGATGCCAAACTGTCAGCGAGGGGGTGGTGAGGGAATGATGGCTGGAATAGTAAAGTGCCCTTTGGAGAAACTTGGCAGTAAAAGTAGTAACTCCAAGGAATACCACGAGCTGGAGACATCTTTTTCTTTCACTAGAGATGTGAAAATATTTGTGGACAGTGACGATAAAGCCACTAGAAATGAATGTTCATTCACAAAAATGAGGGAATAATTACAAAGTGCAGTTATGCAGAAGGAAAAGGAAACCTCTGCCTGGTTAAAACTGTCCTTAAATGGTAGGAAAGAAAGAAAAGAACTAAAATTATATAGACTTACTGAGGTGGTATGAAAGACACAAGTATAGAGATATTTGGAAGTTTGGGTGAGATGGAAAATAGGAAAAACAGGGACTTCCCTGGTGGTCCAGTAGCTAAGGCTCCGTGCTGCCAGTGCAGGGGACCCGGGTTTGATTCCTGGTCAAGGAACTAGATCCCACATGCTGCAACTAAGAGTTCACATGCAGCAACTAAGATCCTGCATGCTGTAGCTAAGACCTGGCACAGCCAAATAAATAAATAAATAATTTTTAAAAAAGAAAGAAAATAGGAAAAACGAGTCAGATACCTTTGATCAGTCAAGTGAAAGACAAAGTATTTGCTGTAAATGAGATATCTTGAAGTGAATCTGGGGGCCCAAAGACTGTGGATGAATAAACAAATGAATAAATGAATGAATGACATAGGAGAAAATCTTTGGTTAGTGTCAGAAGGGAGAGAATTCACCAGATAGACAGAACCTCATTATTAAGTGAATCTAAGTACTGAACAGCCTTATGTGTGTTGCAAGTTGGCAGGTCAGAGCTGTTATAAACTGACCCTTTTAGGGCTATACAATCCACCTTGTAAAATGCATCCCACTGTAGCCCAAGTGGGAGACACAGTGATTATACAAGCAGCATCAATCTGGCCTCTTTGAGATGTGGCTCTTAATATGTTGCATTGAAACCAAGACAGATAAAATTGTTTGCAGCCACCTTCTCCTCCTACCATATACAGAGTAAACGGCCAATGCATCACTTCCATAGGCAGAATATAGCAGACTTTGTCTTGATGCTTAACCTCCACCATAAAAACAAAAGCCTATTGTTAAATCTATATTTATTAGAGAAAAAAAGAAATTTTCCAGGACTCACACTGTGGACATTTAGAAAAAATCTTGCCTGGAATGAATAGATTTAATAACTCCCTTTGAAATGGCAGGAAAACCTGGCTAATATATCAACCTAGCTATTGAAGAGAGGAGGCAGAGTAAGGAGAGAGGGGGTGGGCTTCTGTTTCCTTTTTCTTTTACCCTCAAAAATCTATGACAGATCAACTTCCCTTTATTGATAGAGTATTATCTAACAACTCAGTCAACATCCAAAGTACATACTTGAACAAGACAGGAAAAAAAAAAAAATGACCTTTTCATCAGTCTTAACACTGAGTTGCTTGAATTCTAAAATTCAAATCTAATTTTAAGAAAAGAAGAAACTTTTTTCTCAGTACTGATGCCATTTATTCTGACGCAACTTGGGGTTCAAAAGGTTCTGTTAGCCTGACATTCTGGACACATCCATGAATTCAAACTTTTTTCAAAAACACCTCTACAGAGGCACGTGTTGATTTAGGAAGTGTCCACATGACAGTAAAACAACCAATCAATTCAGTGAAAAAAAAAATCAATTGATTCAATAAAAACATCAAACAGGCTGTTTGCTGTCATGAAGATCAAACTACAGTTTGACAGAACTTTTACTTTTTAATCAATGGTATTGATGTCTGTAAAACAGCCCATGTTCACTGTATGAAAGAGGACCAAGTTGCTATTCGTGAGATTATTTCAAGAAAAGAGCACAAATGAAAACCTCAACTTCAGGGCAGAATCTTAACTTCCACTTTGCATCTCTTCCCACCACGTCTAATTTCTTTATTATTAACCTCCTTCAAAAAGAAATTTGTTTTGTAACGTGGTGCCGTTTATTATACAGCACGATATACTCAGGTAATGTTGCCATCATAGTGAACAGCATCTTATATGTTCATCTTTAAAAGAAAGGTGGTAGATTTTCACCTTCCTTTCTTTAATGCATCATTCTTCATCCTTCTTGGCTGATATGTCTAGAATTTGTAGCATATCCATCATTATCTAACTGCCAACTGTTTTCAGAGGAGCTATTGCTTTAAGCTCATTATTTCTTCCGATTGGAGAATCTGCAGAGCCTCTTTCTACAACACAGCAGCCAGCATGGTACATGTGTACAGATGAATGGTCGGGTTGTCCTTCAGAGACTCTTTGTACCCAGCTCTGCTCCTGAACTACAGCGTATAATGAGCAGCAAATGCATACTCACGTGCCTTGAAAGTGTACAGTGAAACCGTTTAAAAAATGCCAAAATAAAGACCACATTCCATAAATAAGCTGTTAGTATAACCATGTAGTTCCACAGGGTTTCCTACTTAACCTAGGAGTTTGGGGATTATCATGACTCTTCTATAATTAGTTTCCTCAAAACTTCCTTGAAGTCAAGTACAGTTGATTGGGCAGTTGCCTTTCAAGAAGAGTTATATGAGCTACACTTTGGGAGCCTTGCAACTAAATCTGAGACTGAATGATGAAAGAACCAACATGCAGATTGTGGAGAGAGTAGGCGAAGACTCTATGAATGTTATTAGTTTAAAAGTCTGTGCAATCCTATCCATAGACACTGAGTTACAATCAGAGAAAAAGATGTGTGTCCCATCCCTTTCTCTATAACTCATTATTTAACAACCTAAGTTAACAGATATAGATGTTTCAGAGTTCAGTTTTTGGATTTTTTTTTTAAGACTGAATGGTGCTTGGAAATATTGAAAATGTAAAATCTGATCTGTCCTATTCTCTAAAGTCTATCTGGGGACATGAGATAATGGGGAGGAGATCTGCAAATAATTGCGAGGTAACCAAAATAAAGCATGTTTTTCCCCTCCTTTTCTTACAACATGGGTCAAAGCAAATATACGTTAACACTCCACCATGATCAAACCTGGTCTTGTACATTATGCATTGTTATTGTTTTCATTAAAACAAAACAAAAAAGAAAAGCCAAGAAGATTAGTTATCTCAGCTGTAAATATCTGAGTTACAGAAACACAGCTGGAGAGGCATGGTTTACGCCCATTCCACAGTCTTTCCCATGGTTAAAATCAGCAAGGCTCTAATGAGGTCTAAGAGACAAAGACGTATTGTCACTGACTCCTGCCATGCTAACACTCAAGTGCACCACCTGTAGTGATCTAGAGTCATTCTGGATCTTTAGGTATTGATAACAATTCTTTATGATCACATGAATGGATCAAAATCATTTGTTACCATGAAAAATATGAATCTACACACTATGATGTTAGCAAGACTATTAAGAAAATCTGTCATGGAAAATAAACAAAGGCATTATACCCTAGGCCATTGGGTGTTAAAGTATCAAAAAGGACAATCAGAAAATAACTATTTTTAACCTCTCAGCAGGGCTATAAGCTGCTGCTGCTAATAGTTATATATACATCGGAGAACTGAAAGATGGAAGCTGTTCTAAAATTTTAGATTTTGTCACAATATATCATTCTATTTTAAAAATAGATCAATGAAAGATGCTCTTCTTTTGAAGACATTTCTGTGCTGCTTTATACGCAAATTTCTTTTGTGAATTCTATTTATCTTCTGGCCAATTCTTTTTAAGTCCAAAAGTAAGGATTGTCCCAATTTCCTAGGTTCTTATGAAAGAAAGAATAAGCTATCTATAGTAGTTCAGTCACTAAATATCATGTTTCTATGAAATTTAAAGGCCATGGACCAACTAAAAGTTTTGATTGTAGAAAACATCACCAATGAAACATCTCATTTAGACTCCATATAAGTAATGAGCAGTTGAAGGTGTGTTGGAAATGTCCTTTTAAATATGAGGTCACTAAGAAGATGCTTACCTTTCATGTTTTTAATTAAAAATTTTATTGAGATAATTGTAGGTTCACGTGCAATTGTAAGAAATAGCACAGAAAGGTCCCCTCCTCACACACACTTTGCCCAGTTTTCCCCACTGGCAACATCTTGCAAAACTATAGTATAATACCACCATCAGGAAATTGACATTGATACAATCCACCAACTGTATTCAGAGTTCTCCAGTTTTACTTATACTCACTTATATGTCACTTTATGTTTTAAAGATTTCAATATTCCAATATATGAATTATTTTTATTACACTTTGTTAGAGTATGTGATGGGTGGGTGCCATTTGGTGCCTGATTCTAAAGTTAACCATCTCCCTGGTTCTTTAAAATAGCTAGTTACTATGTTTGGCCAAATTTAACTTCAAGAACTGATTTGTCACATGACAGTGATGGTAGCATAGTCCAAGACCAAGACAAACGTTAAACAAGAACACATTAATGCTTACGAGCAATGTGGCTTACTTCCCACCCCCGCACCCAAGAAACTGGGTGCTTTGAAGAACACTAAAAATATGAGATAGATCTTTAAGTTCACTCCTGTGTGCAGCAATGGGTTGATTTTTGTCATTATTTTTATTGAGTGCCCTCTAGGTATATAGTTCTATATGAGTGAAAGGAAATAGTTTTATGAATAGAGACACATCTGCAGGACCCAAAGTCCTGAATTCTTGGCTGAATCCTATTGCAAACCTCCTGAATATAATCCCCAAATGGCAAGTTCGATTTTCCCTGTTTCTCCACCAGTGAGTTAAAAATTGTGCAGTGTAATAAGGCAGAAAGTACTGACACAGTAAAATTGAAAAAAAAATCATTCAGTTTTTCTCCTCTGCTTTTAGAACATTCTGTCCTCAGTCATAATAATAGTATAACCTCACATTTAAGTATTTACTATATGCCATGTTCTATTCTTAGCCCTGTTTATGCACTACCTACTTTCATTACTACCACCCCCAAAGTAATCTAAGAAGTAGAGACTGTTATTTCCATTTCATAGATGACAAAACTGAGGCCTGGATCATTTAACTTACTCAAGGCCATGCAACTGGTAATTGGCAAAGTGGGATTTTGAATTACAGTTTCTTACCCCAATGTCCCTGCCTTGCTCTTAACCCACTACATTGTAATGCTTTCCTCTCTATTGTCCAAGTGTTCTCTCCTACATTGGGTCAAAAGGAAAAAATGACTTCTAGGAGCTATCGTTGTGCTCTGAGGACAGTCACTGAGATTTCTCTACATTGTGAAAGCGCTACACAGGGATCTGAAAGAACTAATAATAGGAGAAGAAACCTCCCCCAACCAATCCACTTCTACCCAGAACAGGAAAACTAAAAACAAACAAACAAACAAAAACATGAAAATTAAGTTTCTCAAGAGTAACTCTGATAATTCACAATTCTGAAGCAAAATTACAGTTACAGTGCTAGTTTGAAAAAAAAATAACACGAAAAACCCTAGTGGGTGGTCATTTGCACACCACTTGATAACCAGCAGGAAGAGTAAAAGTAGAGTCTTTTTCCAGGCAAAAACCATAGGGTAACTAAATAGTAGGCACATGCATATCCTATGCTTTAATCCAGAAGCACTGAATTTATGAGTCCTCAGAGGCCTTTTAAAAGGTAGAAGAAGAATCCGGGGCTGGTAGTCTTCAGAGGACACTGTGCAGAGAACAAAGCCCTGGATGGCATCAAATCAAGGGATTCCACCCCCCTAAGAGGTTGTAATAAATCTCAGGAGAGACACCCCACAGCACCAAATGGATCTCTCAGGGCACATACATAAAATGCCTTCATTCCTAAAGCATCAACATTCCTGCCTAAAGAGCCTTCATTATAAAAGAAGGTAAGTACACTTCTGTCAGACTCACGGACTGGCTGCCTGCAGCCTGCAATCCTGAAAATAAGGAGTCCTTGCAGCACGGGATGTTTGATGAGTAACTCAGCAGCAAACTGAACCTCATGGCCGGAGACTGCTGGTGTGCACGCCCCATCGTACAGAGAGACAGATGGAGGTGATGAGCTGGGGATGGCTTCCAGTGCAGATAGGGTGTGGGAAAGGTGGCTTGTTAATAACACTGCTGCTCCAAGCAACTTCTTGTCAGCAGTCAAAGTTTCAGGATCATGGACCTGTGGCTTCTTGAAAATTGCTGCAGGGCTGACATAATTCCTAATGTAATTCCTGGTGTAGTTCCATAAAAAAATAAGAAAAGTCTTACAACACTCCAAAGGGTTATGGTAAGGCCAGTTGTGTGAAGTGACTGACATCTGATGAAATCTTCTAGTCTTGCAGTATTCATACTGTTCAAGAATGAGATTTTTAGAACTAATATTCACATTAACCACACCTTTTTTTTCTTTTTTCTAGCAGAAGCAAACAATCAATCCCAAAGCACTTTCTTTCTTGAGATCTTTTTCTAAAAAGATTGTCAATGCACGCTGCAAAGCAATTTTTGATGTGAGAACAATCAAGTATGTGGCTCATTGTAGAAGGAGTTCATTTTCAGACAAGGTATCAGGCCAGAGCACTGAAATTTCTGCACTAGGTCAGGTGATCTTTACTTAAAAATATGATTAATACAAAACCAAATAGGAAGATTAATTTGAGCATTGTTGGAATTTGACAACGTAATTACACACTAGCTTTTTTCTCTCACACTATCAAAGATCATACTCTTATAAAATGATGATATTCGTTTCTTTTCAAAAACTACAAATCATAATAAACATTCTAAATGTCCTTCTGGGATAAGCCATACTGAATAAATGTCTTACTGAGACATTTCTTACTGAGAAGGTTCAGAACTGACAATGAGTATGACAATAATTTTTAACTAATTTATTGATCCTACAAAATGGACAAAGTTTAAAGTTTCTAGAATCGTTCAAACTGGAGCTTCCTTTTGTCAAAAATTAGATGCTGGTATTCAGGTATTGATAAATTATAAAATGTATTCCATAGTTTCCCTTTTTCTAAAACTACTTTTTTTTTCCTACCATTGTGAACTCTGACAGATGGATAACACTAACAGAGTGCTAGATAGAGGTCCACTTATATCCCTAAGAACTAGAAAACCCTAGTTTCTCAATGCCTGAGACTATACAAAAACAACAATAAACCCTTATATCTTGGGTGAAGGGTTCATATAGGTCAGCCACACATTAGCATGGAAACATATTTCTCTAACCAAATGAGTCAGTCATTTGAAAATATTATTGTATTATCTAAAGTTATGTCACCATTATGCTGTTTTTAAGAAATAATTGAGGGGAGGATGTACAGGGTGTACACTATATCAGTCCAAAACGCACAGAGAAAAATGCTGGTCATTCAACTAGATAGTTGAATGTGAACTAAACCGTGAGATGAAATTAAAAGACACAAAATACACGCATGGATTTTCACTTACTTGAAGACCACCTCAGCACAGGAGAATGTTAGCTCCAATAGAGTATGGTTGCTGCTAAAGCTAGAGAAGACAGACATCTACCTGATTTAATCACTGTAAACATATTTTATTTCCTACTTTCTTTGCCCTCTTTTAAAATCAATAAACATAATTCATTTTAAATGGATTCTGGATTCTGAGTTCCAGTCCCTCTTCTATTGCATGATACACATATGACTTTGAGTTTTTCAAGCTCTAGGAGTTTCAGTAATTCATGTTTAAGTAGTCTTGGGGATCCCTGGAAGAGTAAAGTGAGATAATGGATACTACGTATCTTTGATATCTGTAAAGCACTATGTATATACAGATTCCTTATTATTATGATTAATATCAAGATTTAGGATTAAGGCATTTGACCCAACAAGAGGCTATTATGTGCATAAATTTACATGATAATAGTAACACTTCATTAGGTTAGTATCAATGGGGGTAGTTCATTAGAATCTGTAGGAACGGTGCCATTTGATTAAACTAATGCTGGCCGAACACATCATATGTACTGGGTGCTATGGGAGGCCAGTTAACATACAGATGGCACTTAATCCCAAACTAGTACCATTATCCCCATTTTACAGATTAAAATACGAAGGTTCTGAGAGGCTGAGTGTTTGCTCAAAGCTACTTAACTGTTAGATTTTAAAAGGAATTATCTACAGCTAGAAGCACCACCAGAAAGAAACAAAATCATACTGGATACCTAAAGTCAAGTTACATGTTCTGTCCAATGTAAGAGTATTAAGGTGACAATGGGACGGCATATTTTTAAATTGGTTCTTTCCTGCTTTAAGTGTAGTACATAAGAGAGAAACATTGCTTCTATCCCTGTCTCTCCCTAAAAATTAATGTTATTACATAAAGCCACCTACTATGAATTAGTCGGGATCACCAGAGGGGAAAAAAAAAATCTATAAACTGTAGTCATGCTGTATGCTAGATATTTGTTGGGAGTGACTGAGCCAGAATCTGTGGGGTCTATGTGGAGTGCTTCAGAAGCACAGGGCTAGCAATCAAAAGTTAAAAAAAAAAAAAAAAAAATTAAATAAACATAACCTACTAGGGCATTTTATCAAGCTGTAAGACAAATAGACTTCTTTTTTAAAAGAAAAAACGTTGACATATTTTTCTCTTTCACTTAATCTTTGACTGCCTTTCAGGTGGGGGAAGGGTTGAAGTTGGAAGTGAGAGCAAAGTGATGAAGGAAAGCAGCCGGAGTCTGTCTCTCTAATATTGCTGCTAATCTGCTCCCTGCTGCCAGCCCTGCCACTCAGCAGACTCCTAGGGGCTGAGCAAGTATTACAGAGAGCCAGGAAAGGGAGCTGTGGAGGGAGAAAAAAGAAGAGAGAAGGAAGAAATGGATGTGGTTGGGGAAAAAGGAAGCAGTAAAATCTTGTTTGTAGCAGACAAACATGTACTCCCCCCAAATCCCTAATTTAGTCATGTTTCAATTCAGTGTCAATCTCTTTTTATGTATGTATGTAGGTATCTATTGGCTATATATATATTGGCTATGTCTATCTATCCAACTGGCTATGTATTTACTGTAAATTGTAAGTGACTTCTCACTGAGAGCATGTGGGCTTATTATTTTTTATTCATATTTAAACATTTCATCCCCAACTAGCTAGGTATACATACATAAATAGGCACACACACTCTAGTTTAAAAAATCAGATAAATCTACTTATAAATAAATAGTTACTGATCTGCTCTCTGCAATGTTGCCAGTTCACACAGTAGACCCAAATGATCTGTTTTGCTTCTGGACCTTTAGTTTAACTGAAAGATGATGAAAATGATGTGCTGCTAAAAGGTAGCCCATTAGGTTTTCGTCCTAAGGACACTGAAGAATAGGAGACAAGTAGGTGAGCTAGAATCATACTCTTGTTTGCTCATTCCCAGTTAATCTGCAAGACTCTTTTCTGGGATAAATCATCCGGCAGGACTCTTTACTATGGAAGAACAGCCCAGCAGGTAATACACACAGTCAGTAAGCTGCCAGCTTGTTGACAGCCAGTGGGGTGGATTTCATACTCCATGGGGATGTCAGCTTCTAGGGAGTTCAAAAAGAAGCCCTAGTGAAGACAAACTCCAAGATAGTAATTTTGCCTGTCAGGAATGCATACGAGCCACATTTAGCAGTGGCCTGACTTGTCCAGACTCTAAAGAAGATTTTGAAAGGACAGGAAAATCACCCAGGATTCCTTTTCTAGCCATTCCCAGCCATTCCCAGCCATCAGAAACCACAGCCTTAAAATCAAGACGGTCTCATCAGGAGAGCAGTGGGTCACAGGAAAAGAAATTTCCATGTGGCAGGGGCAGACGGTCTACCTGGAACTCTACTCACTTCCAGTGAGCTGTCTTCATTTTAAACCTGAATCCCTCTCCTCCTCAGAATGCTTCTTATGGCAGGTGAATCCACTCTCATCGCAGCTCACGACACATTCCACTACAGATTTTTATATCATGCATAGATTTCTAGAAACTTTTTCTTAAAAAAAGTCTAGAAATGACAAGAAAAGTCTTCTGAATAAGAAGAAAAGAAATTTTCCTTGCAATGAAAACCTACATTCACCCCACAAATACACAAAGTATTTTTACTTTCCCTCAGTGCCTTGATCTTATTAGAGAGATAGACAGAAGGCATTTAAAGTGCTTAATTATAAAAAGCAGTTACTAATCAATACGTGAAGGACCTCACTTCTCTAGAGTTACTACTGACTTGAAATTTTTACTTTACAATGATTAGCAAATAAGAATACTTCTACAAACAGCATTAAATTGGATTTTTCTTCTTCATAAAGAGAAATGTCACATGGATGGCATTTCTTAGCAGTGATTGTCCTAGATTCTTAATTTATGTAGATTATCCGCCTTAATCAAATCAACCAAGTTTTGTGAACATGGTCCATGTACCTGAACATGGAGATCAATTTCTAATATAGAAACTGCAACATATTGCCTGTAGTTATTATAAGGCATTGTGGATATATCTATAAAGGGATTTTTTCATATGTGGGTTTCAGGTAGATAGAAAAATAGGTAGAAGACAGATTAGATAGATAGATGATTGATAAAGATAGTAGGTAAATATTGATATAGATAAAACTAGATATAGTGATAAATATTCCTCACATTTTACTTTCATGTGCCATTAGTGCATAAAGGTCATGTATTTGAATCTGGAACCAGCAAGTGAGACTGTTCTTAACCTCAGTCCTAAACACCAGTATTTTATCCTCATCTTTGAACTACCCACCCTGGCCTGCCTTATAAGGCATCAGCAGTTATCATACATTCTCATTCTAATCAGGCCTTGTTTAGAATTAGAACTCCCTGGAGGATAATAAGCATTTGCCCTAAGGCATGGGTTGGGAAGGTGGTGGGAGACAGGGCAAAAATATCATGGTGCTTCAGGAATTCCATCAAGTGGCCCAACTTCAGGGCAGAGGTATTCTAATCTGGATCCTAACTGAACAATAACTAAACTGTACTATTTGCTGAGCACTATCTTTGCATTTACTTAGTATCTACATTTTATTCATGTATTTATTCTTAATGATTGCTCCATTGTTCTTTAGTTGTATGGAGTTAGTCTTAGCTTGTAAACTCCTACAGGTAAAAGAATATGTTAGTCTAACCCTATCTTACCCCCATCCCATCTTTCAATTCTGTATTTAAAGAATAAGCACTTGATAATATTATTTATGGGTTTGGTAAAATACCTTATTATGATTTTGGAGCATATCATATTCTTCTACCTTAGATAAGTGCCAATACCATAAAGCTCTTTTTAGTTATCTGGGATTTGATTATTTTTTCCTAATTCTAATAGGAATATAAACCCTTCCATAAATAAAATGCTTAGCAAAATACCTGTTAATAGCAAGGGCTCAATATATGTTAATTAGCCTTTTGAGACAGTATCCATAGTGGTAAGTTCATGGGCTTCAGGTTCTATCATTCCCACATTAAAAACTCTACTATATAACTCTTTGCTGTTTGAGCTTAGACAAGTCACTTGATATGTCTACAAGTAATATTACATTCTTCATAGCCTTTGCCGTGAACTAATTCATGTGAAGCACTTAGTACAGTTCTGACTGTATGGCACAAACTTTTAAAAAATACTATCTTCCCAATAGTTTTTGTCAGGCCATCTAACACTGCCTCCTCTTTTGGAGACTTCTGGAAACTTTTCTCTTTTCTATTACAACCCAGGCTTTTTTCTCTCCTTCTGTTTCTGTGTCCATCCATTCTGATTCTTCTGCACACACTTCTCTTTCTCCCCTGGATCCTTAAATGTGGAGATTCTCGAAACTTCAGATCTCAGAACATTTTTTTTCACAATACATTCTAGACTTAGACCACCTCATGAACTCTCAAAGGTTGCATTTCTATGTCATCATGTATGACCTTGCTTCATAAATCTCAGAGGAAAAAAGAAGATTTAGGCAGGAATACCTCCACCTTCCCCCCATAAAATCTCTAAGCCCACCTGCATCTGCCCTGTCCTCCTTGTGTCACTTCTGTACAACAGAGGTGTAGTTTTTTCCTACAAAAAAACAAAGACCAATTCCTTCACCTTTACTCCAGATCTCACCAGCTTCAGCCTTCTCCGGGACTTTGTTACATCTGTTTTCATCTCTTGTTCTACTTAACCTCTCCCTTTCTACTCAATTCTTCCCCTAGGTGTTCAAATATGTTTTAACAGTTCTTCCATTTAAAACAAAATGCAACCATAATAAACTTCCCTTTTCCCCACATCTCCTTCCAGCTCCCGCTTTAATTTTTTTCTCTTTTACAATCAAGCTTCTGGAGGGTGTTGCCTATTTGCATGTTTCCTCCACTTCCTCATCTCCCATTCACTCTTCAGCTCAATCCAGTCTGACTTTCGGCTCCATCACACCAAAACTATTTTCATTAAGGTCACCTATGATATCCGTGATGATATCTAATGGACACTGTTCTGCACTTACCTTTCCTGACTTATTAGAAACATGTAAAATACTAGTCTACATAGCTTGTTTTCCATGACACCAGACTCTCTTGGTTTACCTCAGACACTTCTACATAACTTTAACTCCACTTTGACTAGTATCACCTTACCCTCTACCCTATCTCTAAGTGCTGATGTGCCTCAAGTCTTGGCTCAGATCTGTCTTCTCACACTTTAAATACCTTCTGCATGCTATATATTTCCATATCTCCGTAACTGCCTACACCCTGTATTCTGAGCTCAAAAAACTTGATAAGCTACCCACTTATTATCTCCAATTAGAATTGTTATAGGTGCCTTAAACTTATATTTTCAAAAACTGGGCTCTAACTAGTTTTAAATGTTCCCAGCCTGATACAATGGCATCTCCATCTACTTAGTTGAAATTAGAAACAGTCTACTCAATTATTCTTAAAAGAAATTCTCTTTCATACCTCCTTCTCTCTTATTTTCCATCTATGATTCATCACCAAATCTTCCAACTCTACCTCCACTTTTCCTTTACACTACTACCATGCCAATCCAATCACTGTCATCTCTCACTGGTATTATTATTATTTTGGCCATGCTGTGTAGCTTGTGGGATCTCAGTTCCTCGGCAGTGAAAGCACAGAGTCCTAACCACTGGACCACCAGGGAACTCCCTCTCACTAGTATTTCTGATATAACCCCCTAATTAAACTATCTCCTTTTTTGATCTCCATCATCCACCCCACCTCCTAGAAGCCACACAAAAAGATGCAAATCTTAAAATTCATCTATAATTTGCCACTCTCTTAAAATAAATTCTAAAATTCTTAGCATGGTCTAAAAAGCCTTGTATGATCGGGTCTCTGACTCCCTTTACAACTGCATCTCAGGGTTTATCTCCCTTTATTCTCTAAGCTTCAGCCACTCTCAGGTTCTTTGAGTTCCACGAATACTTGCAGCTTTCTCTAACTTCAGCATTTCCATACATGCTGTTCCTTTTGCCTGAACTATATATCCAGCATCCTTAGCCCAGGTAACTCTTTCTTTTTTTTCAGGTTTCTACTTAAGTTAAACATCTTCAGAAAAAGCTTTCAATTTCCCATAATTAAAGTCAGATCCCAATTATAATGCCTAATTCTATCACTTTTTCTTCATAGAACTAGGAACCCTTTAAATAATACGTCAATTTGTATGACAATATCTATCTGCCATGGTAAACTCCACGGAGGCAGAGACCATGTCTACTTGTTTACCACCGTATCTGTAATACAGAATTAGGCAGATGGTGGGTACTCAATATGTTTTAATTGAATGACTATCCAAATGTCTATAACCCTTGTCTAGCCTTGACCCCACTCCTGAAAAGCAGACTTCCATTTCCAAATGCCTACTTGACATATCCACAGAAATAAAACACCTTTAACTTAGCAATTAGCAACAAAACATACCATTTGTCCCCTCCCAACCTGCACCTTGCATTCCCTATCTTTGTTATTGGTATTTGTCACCTTCCTCCATTTTGGAATCTCGAAGTAACTTATTTCCTCCCTTTCTTTCCCTCTTGATAGCCAATTAATTGTCCAAATTGGTCACGTCTTCCTCTGTGGTATTTCTCAAATTTACCCTTCCATTTTTATTTCTACTGCTAACTTCCCATTCAGGCCTTCATCATCATTCTCCTAGACCGACTGAATGGCCTTTCTGCCTCCAATACTGGACTTAGTCACTGCATTCTCTACATTGGAACGATTGAGACAGCGTAATGGTTAGGAGCATGGATTCTGAAGCCATTACACCTTGACAAAACTCTGGCTCTGTTTTTTCCTAACTTTGACTGTTACCAAATTGCTTAACCTTCTTGTGTCTTATTATAAAAGGAGGATAATAATGATAACTACATGTGGTACTATGGTGAGGGTTAATGAATTAATATACATTACACATACCCAGCAATGCTTGGCACTTACTAAGCACTCAAATAAATATTAGCTAGTACTATTGTATTGTTGAGACTAATATTCTAAAAAGTCAGACTAAATCATGTCACTCCCGTCCATGCCCCACCACTGCCAACAGAACAATACTCAGACTCCTATTTAAGATACTCAACAATCTGAATTCAGCCTATCTTTATCACTACCCAGTTCAAACTTCCTCAACTCCTAAACTCCAAAAATACCAGATAAATTCAGTGTCCCCAATTACAACATGTACTTTTATGTTTCCATGCCTTTGATTATGTTATACTTTCAACCTGCAATGCCTACTCCACATCTTAAACACTTATATATTCAAAGTGAAGACTATTTTCAATGATATCCCTGAGTCTCTTAGGCAGAATTAATTACTTTTTATTGTGTCTCCCCTAGCACTTGTGCCTCTATTTAGCACTAATTTTGGTTTGCTTTACATTATTTATTTCATTCTTTTCTGCCTCCTTACCAACTATCCCCAATGATGCAATAAGCCTGAAAGCTCCATTACAGCAGCAACCATGCCTTAAGCACCTCAGTGTATCACACAATATTGAGTGGTATCTGGCAAGTTTACCAGCCAGTAGCAGATACTCAACGGTTATTTGCTGACTTTAATTGAAAAGGAATTGAGTAGTTTAAGGATCTGACAAAAAGAAGACACTTTCCCTTTTTGGAGACACTACCTAGATAGCATAATGATAGAGCAGTACTTATTATTGACATTATTGCCAACTATTTAATCATACCTTGTATCAGTGGGAAAAAAATATTATTTTAAACACTCTGTTAATATAAACTATTATTGGGAATTCCCTGGTGGTCCAGTGATTAGGGCTCCGTGCTTCCACTGCAGAGGGCACGGGAACTAAGATCCCGCATGCCACACAGCACAGCCAAAAATATATATACACATATATACATACATATATGTATATATATACTATTATTTTCTAATTTAAAATAAATTATATTATGAATATTTAGCTTATCAGTAAACTATTTCCTTATAATAAAGACCAGGGATGTGATAGCAATCATTTAAGCATTTTATATTTTAAACGTTGATGAATAAAACATTCTGAAGCCATTTTTTTCCCAAAATAAAAAAGAATGCTTTGTTCACTCTCCTACGTAATCTCTCTGTTTACCAAATTTCAGAACAGTGAGAGGTTTGATTTTTTCTCTTTACAGTGAAATTATTAACCTGAGGAAATGCAGTATCTTCAGGGGCTAGTAATGGAATCCTGAACAAAACTTTGAAATTGCATAGAGATGTAGTGTCAGTTAACCAGAAGTTTTTATTTCCCCACTCCAAACTGCAATCTGTCTCTATTTGGAGCAGGATTTTTGTCTTTTTGGCAACCTCTTTGGCCAAAATTGAATATAAGCAGCCAGTGCTCTTTTGAAATAGTTCAGCAAGGCCAGAAAGGAAAATTGTGCCAAACAATCCTCCTATCCCAAGACCTGTGATGCTTGATTTTTAGACCCAAAATCAGTCTAGTCAGGGTATCTCCTGGCTAGGACCTCATCTCATTATTTTTTCAATTCATATTGGATCCACGGTTAAGCTATTTTCAGTCATACATATTGACCTAGATTCTCCCACAGTGTAAGCTATTCCCCAGGAGTATGCTAGGTACTTGAGGAAACTGCATTAACACTTTCAGGTATGGTATGATAACTGGTTTTCTGATGGATGAAAAGAGCTACCTCCCAGGATATTAAAAGATACCTTCATATCCTGAAGAGGATTTACTCAACTTCGCTAAGTGTCTGCTGTGCAAACCAGGGGAAACTCAGAAACTAGGAAGAACTGTTCACTAAATAGAAGGCAGGCAAATATTTAGATAATAGATTTTTTAAACCTTCTAATAGAAATTACAGTGAACGTTTATAAGCTAGCTCCTTATTACAGAAAAGTCTTTGACTCAATACTAAAGTTAGCATAAAATTAAAGTCCTATTTTGAAGATCATAAATGATAACTTCCTCCAAAAGCATCCTTCTCCCAGTCTCTGCCACCCATCAAAGGGTCTTCTGTGATCTTTTAAAGGTGGTGCTTTACTTTCTCTCAATTGACCCTTAAAGCAGGTATGTATTCATTTTTTTAACCACATTATTAATTAGTAGAGAAACCCAACTCAAACTAGCTTCAGCATGAGTAGCTGATTGTTGTTGGCTCTCCTAACTAAAAAATTCAGGGATAGATGTTTGAAGAATGGATTTAGGGGTTCAAATACCACCCAGCTCATTTGATCTTTCCACTCTTTCTTCATTTCTCAGCTCTTCTTTCTTCTGCATTTGGCTTCGTTCTCTCCTGTGTTCTTTCTTCATAATGGTGGCCCTTGTACAGCCCCAAGCATATCAGCTTAGCAAATCAACAAAAAATAATGTTTCAGTAAAAGTCCCAGCATACTGTATAGTTGTTGCTTGTTTACAAGCATATCTCCCTCAATAAATCCTGTGCCTCTCATGGTCAGAAGCTGTTTCTAGTGAGGCAAGGAGTATCTAGTATGTGGAGAGATTTAGTAAATGTTTGCTGAATATGGGAAAAGTGGCTCCAACTTTAAACAAAATACTTTCAACAATACATTTGCAAATACACTTGCACATTCATTTTACTCCCAAGATATATGTGGCAATAGTTACTTAGAAGGAGACTACAAAATTCAGTAGGATCTAATGGCCTTCCAATTGTTTAAACAGTACTGATGGGGGCTTCCCTGGTGGCGCAGTGGTTGAGAGTCCGCCTGCCGATGCAGGGGACACGGGTTCGTGCCCCGGTCCGGGAGGATCCCACATGCCGCGCAGCGGCTGGGCCCGTGAGCCATGGCCGCTGAGCCTGCGCGTCCGGAGCCTGTGCTCTGCAACGGGAGAGGCCACAACGGTGAGAGGCCCGCGTACCGCAAAAAAACAAAAAACAGTACTGATGGATACCACTATCTTTGAGGTTTGTTGCTACTTGAAAAAATACTGGTGAGGGGACCATGGAGATGAATTAGAACTTGACTTAAGCTAAGGTTGTTGACGATTCAAATTTATTACCATCAAAAAAGTAAAAAGCTGTTTACTTGCTTCTTTGAAATATGCCAGTAGGTTTAACCCCGTCCTAAGCTAAAATCTGTTCTCTCTTCATTAGAATCTCTTCTAGGCAGGAACGGAGGTGTACACAGAGGTCCACAGTTAGACCTGAGCTTTCAGTTTTGGTGGCATCCAATTCTTAAGACTCCAAAATAAATTTACTGACTAGGATTATCAATTCATTTTACAGCTTAACTTCCTTTTAAAAATGACCACACAGAAGCTTCAATAAATATCTGGCTTGGAAACAGGCAAGACAGGTGCAAAATGCTCTCCTAAGGTACTATATAAACTCTTCCAAGCCTTGAAGAGGTTATTTGCTAAACGTCTAAAAGAGTTAATGATCTTCCAAAAGGGAATAAAGATCACACTCAGTGTCCTCCAAGCAGCACTAACGGCCCAGAACACTAAATCTTATACTCTTCTCTAAGTGACTTCAGTTTTCTTTTTGCCTATTGAGAGCAAAATCTTACCCCTTTAAAAGGGACAAAGGATGAAACTACTTTTAGATTGCATTAAAACCATATGCTGCCCAGGAAATTCAACATTAGCAGGCAGTAAATTACACTTTTAATCTGCTTGTTGTTCCTGGGTGTTGCCACAAACATATTGCAGTATGTGGTACCACTTAGTGGCTGGATAACCTATCCATGCCGTTTGGAAAACATGTTGTATTAATGATGGACTTCGGTGTTAACTCAATCTCTACCCCCCCAAGCTGGTTTAGATCATAATGCATCATTTTATAAGTATGAATAATAAGCACTTTAGTGCAAATTAATTTAGATGCCACCCCACCATTTTGCAAAGTGAAATTAAAAGAGATTTTTTTAGCCTAACCTCGACTGTCTATTAAAGTTGTGTATATAAACAAGCCAGGTTATCTTTTTCCTTGTGACAAATGTTGTTTTATCTAACAGCCGCTTTCCTAGCAGTTCAGTACTCCACCACCCTAAATTAGGACACTTTATCTTAAGGCTTCATAATCTTATGAGACTATAATTGGAAAGTTTATAAAAAAAAAAAATCCTGCTTTGTAAGCTTGGCAGCTGAGATAGGAGGGAATGAGAAGGGCTACAGCAGAATTACACCATCACTGCTAGCCTGACTCTGCTTGACAGAGCCGTTTAATATTTTGACAAGACAAAATATAAAGCAGCATTTTATTCTGTAGAGACTTCACTAGACACAAGCATGGAAGTGCTTGTGATCAATAAAGTTTGCGGTGGAGAGTGATTTATTTACAGCAGGGTATTATGTAGAGAAAGAGCTGTGATATTTCCACAGGCTTTGACGGCATAATGGGCCCCTCTCAATCCTTACATGGAAGGGTTAGATTGTCATGGTTGTTCAGGCAGTATTCAAAACGTTATCTGATCAGCCTTAAAGACTTCAGAACGAGACAGATGATTAGTTACCCTAAAGATCCTCATCATGCAGAAATTGATGATTTAATATAGTCAATGACAGACGATTCCATTTGTACTAAATAAAGTGTCTGCGGTTTGTATCAATCATAATAGAGTTATTATTGAGCATAAAAGAAAAGCATGTTTAATATCATTAATTCCAGATATGTCGCTTTCCACATCTGGCATTCATCCATAGACCAGAACCACTCCAGGCTATCATTCCTGCCTCTATGCCTGCGACTCCACTGTTTTTTTGTAATTTCAAAATGTTTTTCAGCACCTCCAGCTAGGCGCAATAACAGTTTACAGATTACCTATGTCATCACATTTTGACAAACTTCTCAATCTGATGTGACCTTCATCTTTAGCCATCTGCTTGCCTTTGTTTCTACTCTTTTTTGATAAACCTCCACAGCTTAAAGCTGTAGTAGTTTGTTCCATACACTGTATTTCTAGGTCAACATTTCACCTGTGTAAATCCAGAAACACAGACTTCAGTGTAAAGATTGTGACCTGGGTTCAGGTCCCCAGGTACCTGACTCTCCCTCACCCCCTTAGTTATATTTTTCATCATTCATGTCAAATTCATTTTGATTGTATGGAGGAGAAAGCACACAATCAGAAAAAAGGAAGTACAAGTGGGAGCTGGGGTGATGGAAGAGAGAGACAAGAATAATTAGTAAAACTGAGAAGTTAGAAAAGATAGGAAAAAAAATGTCATTTCTAAATTTGACTTCTCTGTAAACAATGTAACAGTGGGAAAGCCATATAAATAATGAAGGAAGAGACACAAACTTTCTAGGGAACAAAAGTATGGTTACCTAAATTAAATGCTGTTTCTTTTTTATTTTAAATAATTTAATTTCCAAGTGATATGTTGAAATAACAAAAAAAGCCCAGCTTCAAATATTGCGCATCCATTTTTTAGGGAGGAAAAAACTCAGTAAAAACAAAGAAGTCTCTCAGATTTAAGTTACTTATACTCACAAATGTTTATGCAGTCCTCGAGGTTGTAGAAGACACTAGGGATTTTTTCTTTTTGTAATAAGAGTTGATTTGCAGATAATTTTTTATGTATTTATTTAACAAATACTTATTGAGCACCTACTATGTGCCAGACACTGTTTAGGCACTGGGGATACATCAGTGAACAAAAGAGACAAAAAGCTCTGCCCTCATAATGCTCACATTATAATGCTGATTACTGATAAAAGGGCTTGTGAGAAGTTAGATGGTTAAAAGTAGAACATTTTAAAAGATTAAGGATAGGATCAAAATAACAAACCTCAGGAAAGATAAACAAAAATCAAGATATCCCTCTACCTTCATAAGTATTAGGTGTTAGGCATATGTACATTGGGAAGCGAAAAAATGTCATCATTCCTAGATGTATTTAGTCCAACTAATTATCAATTATCAACACTAATATATTTGTTTCCTCTCATTTTGCTTGGTGGGGTAAAGTAAAAGAGATTAATACTTCTTCAGGGACAAAGAGTAAGTTTTCAAGTTTAGCTCCCACTGACTCATCAATATGCTTTAGTTATCACTGCCTCAACATGACTGGTTTTCCAGACAAAGTCCAAAATCTTCTCCGTGTATGAACACTCCTTGTTAATTATAGAGGCAACTAATAGATTATGTAAGTACACATATAGCTTTTCAATTATTTTGTTGAAAACTACTGATGACATCTAAGGTCTAAATATTAAAGTATTCAGGGGAATAACTTAGCAGATTAGCCAAATCAGATTTAAGTATACAAATCTTATGAAAGACCCCCTATAATAGTAAAACATTCAGATTTCTAGTATTGAAGCTGGGCTCCAAAATTTTCTAACTATTTGACAAACTCTAAACCTCAGGTTTCTTGTTTTCAAAGTAGGAGAAAATATCTGCCTTGCCTTCTTGCAAAGGGTTACCTTAGGGGTGATTTTTAAAAGTCAACTATTTTGCAATAAGAAAAACGTGAGATACAACCTAGTCGAACTCCTCCATTTCATTAATGAGAAAATAAAGGCCGGGAAAATTTAAGAGACTTAATCCAGGTCAATTTAATAGCAGAACTGAGATTAGATCATTGTTCTCAATTTCTTATCCAGTGATTTTTCTTTTCCTCTATGAGATAATGTAGTAAAGATGCTTGGAAAACTATGACATGCAGAAAGAATATGGTATTATAATGATGGAGCAAAATGATATTATCTTTCTACACCTGAGTTTTTATATTTGTCAAAAAGGCATTCCTGAATATCTCATAATGGATTCTATTAAGAATTAAAAGGAAATTTATGCAAGAAACATTAGAAATATAAGAATGATTTCACACCTTGTATAAAATTTTATATGCAGATAAAACTATGAATGTCCCTCAATAATCATGTTAATAGATCATGCCAAGTTTGACACTTTAGTTCTCTATGTAATAATTTATTCAACTGCCAGTATCAACATCATATTGGTTGAGTCTTATAAAATAATAAATCATGGCTGTGTTTTATTTTATTCCCATGACTAAGGTTAGGTTTTAATATCTTTCTGATGATCTAACACTCTCAAAGCAGACAGCAGACACCAGTAAACAAATACACTGTTATTTGAGAAAGACTTTCTGTTCATTGATGGGTTTAGCCTTGACACTAAAATGTATATAGAGAAAGTGTCACTCAACTTTTGACATGCAAAATGTTTGTGTCAGACTCAGAGCAGTTTCAGAAAGCAAGTGACCATAAAGTAACCTAAAGCTAGAAATCAAAAGCTTTCTGAATCAGAGTCTAAGAAGAGCACCCTTTGGTTCTGTTTCAAGCTCGTTACTGATTTTACTTTGACCATTAATCAATTCATCTGTCCTCAACATATTTTATTATTAAACTTTTTAAAAGTTTTTTTGGTGGACCATTTTTAACATCTTTATTGAATTTGTTACAATATTGCTTCTTTTTTTATGTTTTGGTTTTTTGGCCATGAGGCATGTGGGATCTTAGCTCCCCAACCACGGATCAAACCCTCACCCCCTGCATTGGAAGGCAAAGTCTTAACCACTGGACGACCAGGGAAGTCCCCTGTGCTCAACATATTTTAAATGCCGACACCTATTTGCCTGCCCCAAAATCACTGTGTTGACAATTACTATCTAAATCAGATTTTAACTATATAATTGTAAATTTGCAAGTATAAGGAAAATGGAATCTATATGGTAAAATCAAGGCTGTAGTCCTCCATTTCACTTCACAAATCTAAAAGGTTAACTAGATCCACTTTGAATTTGATCAGTGGGCATAGATATTTAATTTAGAACTAAAATTATGCAAAAAGTCATTCTAATGTAAAGGGAGGAAAATGCAAAAGGTTTTCCAATCAGTTTTCTACTTCTGAACAATAGTCATTATAAGTAGCAAATAATGCTTCAAATAGAAAAATAAAGATGCTGGTTTGGATAACTTTACTCATTTCTCTTTTAAAGACAAGAATGCTATTCTAAAATGCTTTAAGTTTCTTATCTGTAGTTACAAGCCAGCAGGAAACCTGAAGTTCTAATCTTTAGAAATTTCTCTTGGCACATACAATTTTAAAAATTAGGGCTAATTCTAAAATTTGTTATTTTATCAGTAAGTGTTTTGTTGTATATGGATGTAAGGCATTACTTTTTTTAATACTCTGTACTCTGATTTCCCTCTCATTTCTGTATCTTTGTTTATGATATACCTTTGTCCAAGAATTTCTTTCCTTTTCATCTTCTCCTATCAAAATACTGCATTTCCTTCAAGTGCCAACTTAAATCTAAATTCAACCACAACCGTTCTCTGGATGCTTCAGGTTTATTTATATTTCTTTGTTTTTTGTTTTGTTTTTTCATTTCTAAAGCAATTGTGGTCTACACTACATCCTCCAGGAGCATGCGTTATTCACTAAACACACACTTAGTGCCTGGTCTAAACATAATTTGTATTAGGCACCAAGACTACTAAGAGGATAACACATGAGACAGTATTCCACCTTATGTGGTAAAAGACGGGAAACCATGCATCTGGTTAACTCAGAAGAAATGTTTTTACATATTACCTCATTAAATCTTCATAGTATCTCAGTAAGGTAAAATTATTATCCTATATCTCACCTATATCATTGGTGAGAAAACTGAGGCATTAAGAGATTAGGTTACTAATCCAAAGATTCCAGAGATAGATTGCTTCCTAATCATTCTAGGTTTATAAACCTCATCTCCACAACCACCGTGATGCCCCAGCTCTCTGAGAAGCTGGGGGCTACTTTTTAAACTCCTTTCCATTCTATGACTCGATGGATAAAAGAATATACAGTATGTTCACTTAACTATTTATTGACTGATTGCAGAGTATGAGTTCAAGTCAGTGAAGATCTAGATAGATATTTGTCAAATACATATCATAGTTGTAATGTTTTCTGTATTATTAATAAGGATATTAAAAACCATTTAAGGGCTTCCCTGGTGGTGCAGTGGTTGGGGGTCCACCTGCCGATGCGGTGGACGCAGGTTCGTGCCCCGGTCCGGGAGGATCCCTCATGCCACGGAGCGGCTGGGCCCGTGAGCCATGGCCGCTGAGCCTGCGCGTCCAGAGCCTGTGCTCCGCAACGGGAGAGGCCACAACAATGAGAGGGCCGCGTAACGCAAAAAAAAAAAAATTTAATAGTCTAATCAGTACTCTCATAAGACTGAAGGAAAATGCAATAGATAAAAAACTGAAAAAGCAAAACAATAACAAAACCTAGCTTCTTTTCTCTATGATAAAGCTACAGAAATATACAACCATAAGTTCATTTTGGAATTTTGCAAATTTAAGAGGTCAAATTCACAGCTACCCTATCTTACCTGTATACCAGAAAAAAACAGAAAATTCTAAACCTTTCAAGCAATGTACATTTCAAGTATAATAGCAACTTAGATATGTAGGTTTACTATCTTAAAGAAAACCAGGCAATCACTGAAGGCAAAATTCCTCCTTCAGATCTCTATAAACAATCTGGACTCAAATTCTGTACAAAAATCTCATTTAAGATCAACAAGAGAAATGCAAATCTGAAATATGGCTCATTATCCTTTAATGATACTTTATATTATATGTATATTTTCACATATTCACATACGTATTGTTAGTAAGCAAAAATATCAGATGCCATTTGAATGTTACAATAACATTACATGAATTCAATGATAAAATTACTAAGGGAAAAGAAAAACTGTGGGAATGGAATCTCAAGCGTTACAGATATACTGGATTGGCCAAAAAGTGCCTTTGGTTTTTAAGTAAAAATAAAAAGACACATTTTTCATTTTCACCAAGAACTTTATTGAACAACATATACACCCTTCTGTTCCACAACCTTCTGCCATTTTTCAAGCAACTTCATAGTTCCATCTTCCCAAAACTTTTTATCTTTTTGAGCAAAGAACTGTTCCAGGTGCCTTTTACAGTGTTCCAGAGAACTGAAACTTTCCATTAAGAAAATTTTGTAAAGACCGAAATAAATGGAAATCCGAAGGTGCAACGTCTGTTTGAATACGGCAGACGAATCAGAACTTGCCAGCCAAACTGTAACAGTTTTTGCCTGGTCATCAAAGAAACAGGCGGTCTTGCGTTATCCTGATGGAAGATTATGCGTTTTCTGTTGACTAATTCTGGACTCTTTTTCTCGAGTGTTGCTTTCAGTTGGTCTAATTTCGAGCAGGACTTGCTGGAATTAATCATTTGGTTTTCCGGAAGGAGCTCATAATAGAGGACTCCCTTCCAATCCCACCCTATACACAACATCACCTTCTTTGGATGAAGACCGGCCTTTGGTGTGGTTGGTGGTGGTTTATTTCACTTGCCCCACCATCTCTTCTGTTCCACATTATTGTACAGTATCCACTTTTCATCACCCATCACAATTTGTTTTAAAAACAGAACGTTTTCATTATGTTTAAGTAGAGAATCGCATGCGGAAATATAGTCAACAAGGTTTCTTTCCTCTTAACTTATGTGGAACCCAAACATCAAAGCGATTAACATAACCAAGCTGGTGCAAATGATTTTCAGTGCTTGATCTGGATACTTTGAGTATGTCAGCCATCTCCTGCATGGTATGACGTTAATTGTTCTCAATTAATGTCTCGCTTTGATCGCTATCAACTTCAACTGGTACCCAACCACGGAGCATTGTCCAGCGAGAAAACTCCAGCATGAAACTTCACAAACCACTTTGACACGTTTGATCAGTCACAGCATCTTCTCCACACTGCCTTTTTTTTGCATTTCAGTTGTGTTTTTATCTTTCTTGAAATAATAAAGCATAATATGCCAAAAATGTTGCTTTCTTTCTTCCATCTTCAATATTAAAGTGGCTACACAAAAATTCACCAATTTTGACAAGTTTTCTTTTAAATGCACGTTGATATGACAGCTGCCACATACGATCTAACAAAATTGTTTTGAATGAAGTTAAAAACAACTAAATGCTACTAGAGCCATCTTACGGAAAAAAACAGAACGAACCTTTTGGCCAACCCAATAATTATGAAATATTCCTATAAACCATGTCATATTCCTAGAAATTAAATTTTTATTCCTGCCTAGTCTCTGTATGTGTCAGGATTAAATTTTTTTTTTTTTTTTTTTTTTTTTTGTGGTACGCGGGCCTCTCACTGTTGTGGCCTCTCCCGTTGCGGAGCACAGGCTCCGGACGCGCAGGCTCAGCGGCCATGGCTCACGGGCCTAGCCGCTCCACGGCATGTGGGATCTTCCCAGAACAGGGCACGAACCCATGTCCTCTGCATCGGCAGGCGGACTCTCAACCACTACGCCACCAGGGAAGACCAGGATTAAATATTTGAGTTTCACACCGAAAATAAACATTACCACTCTAAAATATTAAAGTAAAAATTAAAAGTAGAAGTATGTAAAATTAGAAGGAAAAAGTATATTATTAATTATCTGCATATTAGAGATGTCATTTAGAAAATATTTCATCTCAAGTTGCCTTTTTTATCCCTGACACTCAGTACCCTATGTATCTATTTCTCTTTTGTCAGGATCAACATGCCTGGGAACACTCTAAACAGCCAGGTGCTATGGCAGAGAATTACACACATGCCACCTGGCCCGTCCTCCTAAGGTATGTAGATAGAGTGACTAAGGGTGAGCTTGCAGGGCTTAGGCTGCCTCAATTCAACTCCTGGCTCTACCATTCATTAGCTATGTGATTTGGTATGGATTACTCAATTTCTCTGGACCTCAGCTCCATGATCTTAAAATAAAGCCAAGTACTTCATGTCTCATGAGCTTGTCATAAATATCAAATGAGATAATGCATATAAAACACTTAGTACAATGCCAGGCACATAAATAATGGTCAAGAAATATTAGCTGTTATTACTACTATTATTAGCCAATAAGAGCTTATCAGTAAAACCAACATGCTGTTAGGGTTTAAGTTCTTCAATAGCAAGGTCATGTCATAACTAGTTTTATATTCTTGATGCATTAGTGAATGTGGATTGAATGACAGGCTAACTATGTGAATAAAACCAATGAATGCAAATATATTTAAGATATAAGATATACATATTCATGTACATATATACACACATATACATGGTAAAAGACATATTATACACACATAATATAAGATCTTTGGTAAGGTCATCAATTATGTAGATTTAGTCAACTTATCAATTAAGTGGAAATAATAAGCAAACCAGATGGATATTTGACTGAATTGACCCACTGACTGATTAAATTCATAGGTTCATTCTTGTGGTTCAGAGTAGTAAAGCCCCACTAATATTTAAGGAAAAGAAACATAATGTCAATTGAAAAAGGAGAGTGAAGCATTTAAATCATAAGTAGAGCAAGGATAAGCATACAGAAGCTAAAGAAAGGGGTAAACAGCATATTTATACTGTGGGAGAGGGGAGACTGAAGAATATGGCCACAGGGAGTTTAGGCAAAAAATGCAAAGCAGAGGAGGCAAAGGGTTTGAAAGTATAAATTCGCTTTCTTTCATAAGAATACCATTAGAAAGGTGAACATACTATCTTGGAAATATTATACCAAGCATTCCAAAACCACACATAAATAAATACTGAGGTAGCTAAGTATTTGCTCCTAGAAAGCAATCCCTCAACTTTAAGCCTTACTGAAATTATTTGTGCATTAAAGACACACACACAAAAACATGCATGCAAGCAAACATGTACACATACACACACATACATTTATTTCTTGGTTGCCTAAACTAAAATTTTAAATCATTCTCAAAAGTACTGAAACTATAAATTTCAGCATAAACAAACAAACAAGAAACACTGACAACAACAAATCTAACAGATAATCTATAAAACAACCTTTGTATCTGGCATTTACAAATTAGTAACAGACAAAAATCTATGTTCTTAATTGCAACTCTGGCACAGATGTGATTGTAGTGACTACTACCACTCACATATGGTATTAATTTTTATAAGGTCAGCTATTAATGGCCCACCATCACAGATAATTCCACTTCTATGAATTTTTTTGTATATTTGAATTTTATTTTTTTATACAACAGGTTCTTATTAGTTATCAATTTTATACATATAGGTATATATGTGTCAATTCCAATCTCCCAATTCATCCCACCACGCTCCCCCCCAGCCCCCAGCTTTCGCCCCTTGGTGTTCATACGTTTGTTCTCTACATTTGCGTTTCTATTTCTGCCTTGCAAACCGGTTCACCTCTACCATTTTTCTAGATTTCACATATATGTGTTAATATACGATATTTGTTTTTCTCCCTCTGACTTACTTCACTCTGTATTCGTCTCTAGGTCCATCCACGTCTCTACAAATGACCCAATTTTGTTCCTTTTTATGGCTGAGTAGTATTCCATTGCATATATGTACCACATCTTCTTTACCCATTTGTCTCTTGATGGGCATTTAGGTTGCTTCCACGACCTAGCTATTGTAAATAGTGCTGCAATGAACACTGAGGTGCGTGTGTCTTTTTGAATTATGATTTTCTCTGGGTATATGCCCAGTAGTGGGATTGTTGGGTCATATGCTAGTTCTATTTTCAGTTTTTTAAGGAAACTCCATCCTGTTCTCCACAGTGGCTGTATCAATTTACACTCCCACCAACAGCGCAACAGGGTTCCCTTTTCTCCACACCCTCTCCAGCATTTGTAGATTGTCTGATGATGCCCATTTTAACTGGTGTGAGGTGATTCCTCATTGTAGTTTGGATTTGCATTTCTCTAATGATTAGTGATGTTGAGCATCCTTTCATGTGTTTGCTGGCAATCTGAATATCTTATTTGGAGAAATGTCTATTTAGAACTTCTGCCCATTTTTGGATTGGGTTGCTTGTTTTTTTGATAAGGAGCTGCATGAGCTGCTTGTATATTTTGGAGATTAATCCTTTGTCGGGTGCTTCATTTGCAAATATTTTCTCCCATTCTGAGGGTTGTCTTTTGGTCTTGTTTACGGTTTCCTTTGCTGTGCAAAAGCTTTGAAGTTTCATTAGGTCCCATTTGTTTATTTTTGTTTTTATTTCCATTTCTCTAGGAGGTGTGTCAAAAAGGATCTTGCTGTGATGTATGTCATAGAGTGTTCTGCCTATGTTTTCCTCCAAGTGTCTGGCCTTACATTTAGGCCTTTAATACATTTTAAGTTTATTTTTGTGTATGGTTTTAGGGAGTGTTCTTATTTCATTGTTTTACATGTAGCTGTCCAGTTTTCCCAGCACCACTTATTAAAGAGACTGTCTTTTCTCCACGTATATCCTTGCCTCCTTTGTCACAGATTAGTTGACTATAGGTGCATGTGTTTATCTCTGGGCTTTCTATCCTGTTCCATTGATCTATATATGTTTTTGTGCCAATACCATACTGTCTTGATTACTGTAGCTTTTTAGTATAGCCCGAAGTCAGGGAGTCTGATTCCTCCAGCTGTTTTTTTCCCTCAAGATTGCTATAGCTATACAGGGTCTTCTGTATCTCTATACAAATTTTAAGGTTTTTTGCTCTAGTTTTATAAAAAATGCCATTGGTAATTTGATAGGGATTGCACTGAATCTATAGATTGCTTTGGGTAGTATAGTCATTTTCACAATATTGATTATTCCAATCCAAGAACATGGTATATCTCTCCATCTGCTTGTGTCATCTTTAATTTCTTTCATCAGTGTCTTAGAATTTTCTGAGTACAGGTCTTTTACCTCCTTAGGTAGGTTTATTCCTAAGTATTTTATTCCTTTTGTTGCAATGGTGAATGGGATTGTTTCCTTAATTTCTCTTTCTGATATTTCCCTGTTAGTGTACAGGAATGCAAGACATTTTGGTACATTGATTTTGTATACTGACACATTACCAAATTCACTGATGAGCTCTAGTAGTTTTCTTGTGGCATTTTTAGGATTTTCTATGTATAGTATCACGTCATCTGAAGAGTGACAGTTTTACTTCTTCTTTTCCAATTTGGATTCCTTTCTTTTTTTTCTGATTGCCATGACTAGGACTTCCAATACTATATTAAATAATAGTGGTGAGAGTGGACATCCTTGTCATGTTCCTGATCTTAGAGGAAATGCTTTCAGTTTTTCACCATTGAGAATGATGTTTGCTGTGGGTTTGTCATATATGGCCTTTACTATGTTGAGGTAGGTTCCCTCTATGCCCACTTCCTGGAGAGTATTTATCATAAATTGGTGTTGAATTTTGTCAAAAGCTTTTTCTGCATCTATAGAGATGATCATATGGTTTATATTCTTCAGTTTGTTAATATGGTGTATCAAATTGATTCATGTGCGTATATTGAAGAATCCTTGCATCGCTGGGATAAATCCCACTTGATTATGGTGTATGATCCTTTTAATGTTGTTGGATTCTGTTTGCTAGTATTTTGTTGAGGATTTTTGCATCTATATTCATCAGTGATATTGGTCTGTAATTTTCTTTTTTTGTAGTATCTTTCTCTGGTTTTGGTATCAGGGTGATGGTGGGCTCATAGAATAAGTTTGGGAGTGTTCCTTCCTCTGCAATCTTTTGGAAGAGTTTGAGAAAGATGGGTGTTAGGTCTTCTCTAAATGTTTGATAGAATTCACCTGTGAAGTCATCTGGCCGTGGACTTCTGTTTGTTGGAAGATATTTAATCACAGTTTCAATTTCATTACTTGTGATTGGTCTGTTCATATTTTCTGTTTCTTCCCGGTTCAGTCTCGGAAGGTTATACATTTCTAAGAAATTGTCCATTTCTTCCAGGTTGTCCAATTTATTGGCATAGAGTTGCTTGTAGTAGTCTCTCAGGATGGTTTGTATTTCTGAGGTGTCTGTTGTAACTTCTCCTTTTTCATTTCTAATTTTATTGATTTGAGTCCTCTCCCTCTTTTTCTTGATGAGTCTAGCTAATGGTTTATCAATTTTGTTTATCTTATCAAAGAACCAGCTCTTAGTTTTATTGATCTTTGCGATTGTTTTCTTTGTTTCTATTTCATTTATTTCTGCTCTGATCTTTATGATTTCTTTCCTACTGCTAACTTTGGGTTTTGTTTTTTCTTCTTTCTCTAGTTCTTTTAGGAGTAAGGTTAGGTTGTTTATTTAAAGGTTTTCTTGTTTCTTGAGGTAGGATTGTGTTGCTATAAGCTTCCCTCTTATAACTGCTTTTGCCACATCCCATACGTTTTCGGATCATCATGTTTCCATTGTCATTTGCCTCTAGGTATTTTTCGATTTCCTCTTTGATTTCTTTAGTGATCTCTTGGTTATTTAGTAACATATTGTTTAGCCTCCACATGTTTGTGTTTTTTAGGGGTTTTTTCCCCTGTTATTGATTTCTAATCTCATAGTGTTGTGGTCAGAAAAGATGCTTGATATGATTTCAATTTTCTTAAATTTACTGAGGCTTGATTTGTGACCCAAGATGTGATCTCTCCTGGAGAATGTTCCGTGCACACTTGAGAAGAAAGTGTAGTCTGTTGTTTTTGGATGGAATGTCCTATAAATAGCAATTAAATCTATCTGGTCTACTGTGTCATTTAAAGCTTTTGTTTCCTTACTAATTTTCTGTTTGGATGATCTGTCCATTGGTGTAAGTGAGGTGTTAAAGTTCCCCACTATTATTTTGTTACTGTCGATTTCCTCTTTTACAGCTGTTAGCAGTTGCCTTATGTACTGAGGTGCTCCTATGTTGGGTGCATAAATATTTACAACTGTTTTACCTTCTTCTTGGATTGATCCCTTTATCATTATCTCTTGTCTCTTGTAACATTCTTCATTTTAAAGTCTATTTTATCTGATATGAGTATTGCTACTCCAGCCTTCTTTTGATTTCCATTTGCATTAAATATATTTTTCTATCCCCTCACTTTCAGTCTGTGTGTGTCCCTAGGTCTGAAGTGGGTCTCTTGTAGACAGCATATATACAGGTCTTGTTTTTGTATCCATCCAGTGAGCCTGTGTCTTTTGGTTGGAGCATTTAATCCATTGACGTTTAAGGTAATTATCAATATGTATATTCCTATGACCATTTTATTAATTGTTCTGGGTTTGTTTTTGTAGGTCCTTTTCTTCTCTTGTGTTTCCCACTTAAAGAAGTTCCTTTAGCATTTGTTGTAGAGCTGGTTTGGTGGTGCTGAATTCTCTTAGCTTTTGCTTGTCTCTAAAGCTTTTTATTTCTCTGTCGAATCTGAATGAGATCCTTGCTGGTAATCTTGGTTGTAGGTTCTTCCCTTTCATCACTTTAAATATACTGTGCCTCTCCTTTCTGGCTTGTAGAGTTTCTGCTGAGAAATCAGCTATTAACCTTATGGGTGTTCCCTTGTATGTTATTTGTCATTTTTCCCTTGCTGCTTTTAATAATTTTTCTTTGCCTTTAATTTTTGTCAGTTTCATTACTACGTGTCTCAGCTTGTTTCTCCTTGGGTTTATCCTGCTTGGGACTCTCTGTGCTTCCTGGACTTGGGTGGCTATTTCCTTTCCCATGTTAGGGAAGTTTACAACTATAGTCTCTTCAAATATTTTCTTGGGTCCTTCCTCTCTCTCTTCTCCTTCTGGGACCCCTATAATGTGAATGTTGTTAGGTTTAATGTTGTCCCAGAGGTCTCTTAGTATGTCTTCATTTCTTTTCATTCTTTTTTCTTTTTATTCTGTTCCTTGGCAGTGAATTCCACCATTCTGTCTTCCAGGTCACTTGTCCGTTCTTCTGCCTCAGTTATTCTGCTATTGATTCCTTCTAGTGTATTTTTCATTTCAGTTATTGTATTGTTCATCTCTGTTTGTTTGTTTTTTAATTCTTCTAGGTCTTTGTTAAACATTTCTTGCATCTTGTTGATCTTTGCGTCCATTCTTTTTCCAAGGTCCTGGATCATCTTCACTATCATTATTCTGAATTCTTTTTCTGGAAGGTTGCCTATCTCCACTTCATTTAATTCTTTTTCTGGGGTTTTATCTTGTTCCTTTATCTGGTACATAGTCTCTGCCTTTTCGTTTTGTCTATCATCCTGTGAATGTGGTTTTTGTTCCACAGGCTGCAGGACTGTAGTTCTTCTTGCTTCTTCTGTCTGTCTTCTGGTGGATGAGGATATTTAAGAGGCTTGTGGAAGCTTCCCGATGGGAGGGACTGGTGGTGGGTAGAGATGGGTGTTGCTCTGATGGGCAGAGCTCAGCAAAACTTTAATCTCCTTGTCTGCTGATGGGTGGGGCTGAGTTCACTCCCTGTTGGTTGTTTGGCCTTAGGCGACCCAGCACTGGAGGCTATAGGCTTTTTGATGGGGCTAATAGCGGACTCTGGGGGGCTCACGCCAAGGGGTACTTCCAAGAACTTCTGCTGCCAGTGTCCTTGTCCCCGCAGCGAGCCACAGGCACCCCCTGCCTCTGCAGAAGACCCTCCAACACAGGTAGGTCTGGTTCAGTCTCCTACGGGGTCATTGCTCCTTCCTCCTGGATCCTTATGGGCACTGTACTTTGTGTGTGCCCTCCAAGAGTGGAGTCTCTGTTTCCCCTAGTCCTGTTGAAGTCCTGCAATCAAATCCCGCTAGCCTTCAAAGTCTGATTCTCTGGGAATTCCTCCTCCTGTTGCCAGACCCCAGGTTGGGAAGCCTGATGTGGGGCTCAGAACCTTCACTCCAGTGGGTGGACTTCTGTGGTATAATTGTTCTCCAGTTTGTGAGTCACCCACCCAATGGTTATGGGATTTGATTTTGTGATTGCACCCCTCCTACCGTCTCACTGCAGCTTCTCCTTCGTCTTGGGATGTGGGGTATCTTTTTTGGTGAATTCCAGTGTCTTCCTGTTGATGATTGTTCAGCAGTTAGTTGTGATTCCAGTGCTCTTGCAAGTGAGAGTGAGTGCACGTCCTTCTACTCCGCCATCTTGAACCAATCTCTCTATGGATTTGTTTCTTGTCACAGTAACATCAAAGGAAAAGAAAAGCATGTTAACAGTCAGCACTTAAGGGTTGCTGAAGTGGCAGAAGGTTCAGTTCCTTTAAAACAATGACTCTCATTTTACGTTGTGTGATTGTAAGGTAAAATACTGTCTTACCTGAAAGAGGCTTTGTCTATAGCTGAAAGGAAATAGTGTGTCTATTCTTGAAAGTGAAATATGGATCTGCAATTTTATGAGAAAGTGTGTCATTAGTCATCGAATATATTCTGAGTATATTTTTAAAGTTATTTCTGTTCTGTCTTATAAAAGATATTATGGACTGTGCTCTCTACAGTTCTCTGTCTCTGTCTCTCTCTCTCTCACACACACACACATACACAGGCCAAAATAACGCTCTACACCTGGTATTCTGGTATCCAAACCTTGGTGATACTGAATCTGCAATGTGTTTGAAGAAGAGGTGTCACATTCTTCACACTGAATGGAAGACTGAATCAATCACTAGAATGTAGTTGGTCTAATAGGATTGTACTTATCAAAATACAATTCCATCAAGATGGATATTTGTAGAAAATAGATGTAACAAGACACTAAAACAACTGTTGCATAGTCAGTAGGCTGAAGTAGAAGAGGTAGAAGAAATGCTCTAAGGAGTCACCTGGAAAATAACATCCAGGAGGACATCCTGGATACCCAGGCCTTTACAATATGAATCTTCCTGAGCCAAATTTTCAAGCCAACATGGATAAAAGAAGAACAAAGAGTGACTATACCTGCAAGAAGGATCTGCAGTTATGAACGAAAATTTCTAAAGTGAGTCCAGATCTCAAGATCCATTGTGATCAAACCTATGAGCTTTCTGTTCTCAATCGCTGTCAATGCCATCCTATGTGATAAAAATTAGCAATGTGTGTCATCATATTTGACCAAATCATGATTAGTTTGAGGAAAATTACTAGCTAGTATAAAGAAAAATATAAAAACAAAATAAATTCAGAAATCTAAATAACAGGCATAGAAAAATATCTTTTTCAAATGGTTTGCTCCTCAAATGAATAAAAACAGACTTCCATATTTTCATTTGCAATGAAACAAGTTTGACTTCTGGCTTTAATCTATCTCCCACCAACTTAAGACTGTCTCATAAAACTAATGGATCCAGAGAGGCTCTACACAGGGTCCTGCTGTGGAACCCACTCTCATTCCTACTTGAACTCAATTCACTTCAATTTTTTCCACTGTACCTGCTTCTCCTTTTTCCTCTGTCACAAAAAATCACTGTACCAGCTGGCTGCCTCTCACCACATGTCTTAAGATGACCAACTCATACCACAAATCATATACTTATTTTTGACTCTTCACAAATGCCCAGGTAGTTTATGTCTTTGGATTTTGAGCATTTCCAGCACCAATCTGGTCTTCCCCACACTAAATTCCCCAATCATTGCTGAAATTTTTCATTATTGCCTCCCCAGCACAGGGCTTAACATCTGTCATAAGAGGTATACTCAATGTGTTTGTTCAATAAATGAATGGTTAACTCCTACCATAAAATGGTCTGCAATACGTATTTTTGTCTAATTCTAAAAAAAGGTTTTGTGTTGCATCTATTAGGTTAGCTTTCTCTCTGAGCCATCTAATTATAGATTAACTCTACTCTTTACTCAAGCTTAAAATCTTTAAAAGCATGTTCACACCTCTATACTGATTTACTATGCCCTCAAAGCTAAGAATTATCCCAATCTCAGGTCCTCTGTCTTTAATCCTGATGATCATAAAGTCCACAAGGAAAGCAACTGTACAAATGGCCTCTGTCTACCAGTCATTATGACATAAGATCTAAATGCAGGACTTGGGTCTTTTGGAAATTAATTTGTGAATTATCCAGTCTAAAGGTAGTATGTATGTGGTAGGTAATATGGTCAGAAGCTGTACTCATTGGCATGTAGAAAGCATTCCAGTGAACCAGATGTAGGTTTGAGGAGTCCACAATTGAAAAAGTTGGAAGAACTTTAAGGCACACAAGAACACAGCTGACAGTTCAGAGACATTAATACAAATACTCCATGAAAAAGAAAAGTCTTCTATTACCCTTCATTGATGTTTGTTCACATTGTATTTCATGCTGCACCAGAAATTAATATGTATCCCTTCATTTATTTTCTGCATGTTTACATATTTCACTTCACTGATGAGCTATTACAAACAACAGGTCTAAGTAGGAAACCCTGGTGAGTTTAGAGGCACAGAATTGCACAATTAAAGCAGAAAGATAATATGTGTGTGTCATACTCACTTACTGTAATGAATGTATCAATGACAGTTTTGAGGAGGCGTTATTGTTTCCTAAAACCAGCGCACTCCAACT
Source organism: Tursiops truncatus (assembly GCF_011762595.2). Lineage (NCBI taxonomy): Eukaryota > Metazoa > Chordata > Mammalia > Artiodactyla > Delphinidae > Tursiops > Tursiops truncatus. The sequence continues at coordinate 68,067,079 of NC_047040.1, read as the reverse complement.
ATATGGACAGGAAAAATTCTTTGCTACTTTGTAGAAAACAGTATGTGCTGAAGCTAAGCTATACTGCAAGGCTAATGTTAATTGGCTTTTTAATGGCAAGATGGTTTGCAGCATACTGTAACACAAAAACTCTCTGCCTTGGTGGGATTTCTACTTCTAATCTTGATAGTTCTGGAACAGAGTCTTCGGCTTCTCCCTTTCCACCCCTACATACATACACACATACACACACACACACACACACACACACACACACACACAAATACACAGCCTAACATCCCCAATTTCCATAATCTTTTAAAATCAAAGCCTCAGGTCAAGGTAGTTCAATACCTGCAGAGAGAACTCTGAATGACGTTTAAGTCAACCTTGGAAATAGCCAGTCATTTCTTTGCTTAGAATGAATACCAAGCATGTCAATTTCACTTATTTTTAAGTAAAAATGCAGGCAATGGAAAGAGAAAAGGTTGATAATGGTTTTTGTTTTTTGCTGTTATTGCTGTTTCTTTTTTGGAGATTGTTTTGAGTTTTGGTTGTGTGTGATTTATTTATAACCTGATATATGGAGGCTAAAGTCTCCAACACCTAATACTTTGAGTTGATAAAATCCTGCTGACCCCTGATAGCACAGAAAATTCTACATCCTGAGAAGCCAATTTCTTGAACTGTTGAAGAAACTGACATTTTAATTCCTAATAATTAACTGTTTCCAAATACTAGTCTTAGTTACCCAAAAGAACTGTCAATTCTTTGAGCATAGGGCAAAATCTTATTTATTCATAGGAGAGACAGAGAAGGTAATAATTACAATATAATGTGATAGAACCTATAGCATACTGATAAAGAAGAGTCCAAAACAACTGTGCAGAGGGCTGCCTGGCAAGAACTGAGATCCTATATCAATGGATGCAGCCAGCTCATGTTGATCCCTAGGGAGGATGCTGAAGCAATAAGTAGCCGGATTTTAGTTTCTTTCTCCTCTCTCATGCCCTACTTGTGCTTACCAAGTGGCGGCTCAACCAGAAGCTGGAGAGCAAGAAAGCATTTGTGGTAGTCCATGCAGATCCACCTTCCAGAACACAAAGCAGGTGCTTAAGGGTGGAAAGTAGACCTTGAAATATAAATGAATAATAGCCAACACAGACATAGACTTGAGGGTGTAAGTTTAGTTTTGCACATAACAAGTGGCATGTGTTCATAGGATATTCCGATGGGGACAGAAATCCAGGATCTGGAGTTCAGGAGGAAGATCTGTGCTAAGCAAATGGATTTAGACCTATTAAACTACAAGTAGTTGAAACAGTGAGAGTAGATGTAATAACTAATGAAGGGTGAAAAAAAAAAAGAGCCAAAGGAAGAATCCTGAATAACTCCAACAAGGAAACAGTGCACAAATGATATAAAAGGCAGCACTGACTAGGTGAAAACAGAAAAAGAGGATCCAATTATCATGAAGTACTGGGAAGAAATGGTCAGAAGGGGTAAATGCAGTGCAGAGTTCACACAAAATAAGGATTGAAAATGCTCATTCAATTTAACAGTGAGATCACCGGTAATCTCAGCGAAAACAGTTTGACTGGAGAAGTGGGGATATAAGCCTACTGCAGTAGAAGAAACCTAGTGTCTTGGTGATCCATAGAAATTAGAGCCTAAAGCTCACTGCACCAATGGGAGGTGCAATCCCAAGGCAGCAAGACTGAGAAAAAAAGAATACGAAGCAGGCAAGAAAGAAAGCAAATATAAAGAGGTGCATTGCGAACAGTCTACAGATTTTTGAGAAATCCAGCCAGCTGCTTGGTGTCTGGATAAGCCATATGGAACCACCCACAGTGTGGAACAATCCAACAGAGGGGGAATAAAAGAGGAATTTACCTGCTGGATCTCCTCCTACCCAGCCCTCCATCTCCTGCCTCCCAGTTGTGCTACACAGCCCTTCAGGGCAGTCAATGCCACACAGCTCTGCATCTGAGTCCTAAGTGGTGGAAGAAGCCAGAGCCTTTGTGGATCCAGTCAGCTCAGATCTTGACACTGGAACAGCTGTGACTCTTTCCTGGGAAAGTGTGATCATGGCCAAGCCAGTGCCCAGTCCTTGTCCTGGGGGATTCCCAACAGACAATAGGTGAGGAGACAGCTTTGCATATGGGAGTTCTCCACTGAACAAGCAGCCAAGCACCTAGGAGGCAGCAGGGGCCAAACAAATCTGGAGAGGTACATAAGGTGAATGGAATACAGGTAGTACATGAAATCTGACAGGGCAGACAGCTGCTTCAGGAAAAGTGAGAAGAGAAGGGTAAAAGGTAAAGAGGACTCCAGGAAAGGAGTATGACATAGTGGGAAAAGCACAGAGTAGAGCCAGATTGCTTGAGTTTAAATCCTTGCTCAACCTCTCACTACCTGTGTGATCTTGAACAATTCATTTGACCTTTCTGTGTGCCTCAGTGTCTTTTTCCATAAAATGTAGAAATAATATCCAGTCCGTAAGGTTGTTATGAGTTACGATATATAAAACATTTAGAACTGTGTGTGTGTGTGTGTGTGTGTCTCCAGCACATACTGGGCATTATTTTAATGTTTGATAAGGATCAAAGGAAGATTCTTTTGTTTCACAGACACTTGAACATCTTTTCATGCTGAGGGAAAAAAAGAGAATTTTAAGGGAAACTGAACATACAGGACAGATAAGGAATTACTGATGGAGAAAGCTATCAGAAAGCATAGAGTTTCTTGGTTAAGTAAAGGGATTAGTGCATAATAGGCACTTACTGATTATATGCTTGTTGACTGATTAGAAGTAAATATTAGATCAAATAAAGTAATCACATATGATTTACGTAAGCAGTATTTGTAGTATTTACTAGTCTAACTTTTTAAATGTTACATAATAATGGAATTCCCTGTAGCCGTACACATAAAGGCCTGGAATAAATACTGTTTAATGAAAGAAGAATTGAAGTAATGATTGAATGAAAGTTAACATTTACTGCTCTGCCCATTCAGTTACTACCTTTTCCAGCCCAATCTGTCCTATAGGACCTTATGTCTTAACTTAATACAAAGGAAGGGAGGCAGAATATTCTGTGAGCTCAGACTCATCAGCCACTGGAGCCTGGAATTAATTTTATAGTATCTGATGAGCCTGCATTACACACTAAGCACTCACGTATCTATCATATTATATACAGCCTTTTGCTGGGGCTGCCATGTTCCCTAGTCTGTGTGCCTAGGCATCTGCCTTAAGTTCCCTGTTCAGAGCTCCAATTACCTTCCAGAATTAAACTTCAGCCCTAAACTTCAGCCCATGTATTTGAATCTTTGGTTTCCTTTCTATCTTCTGTCAGAGTAGGAAAGGCTGGACTCTGTCCCTTGACTCTATCCAGTGCCTTGGTTCCCTCTCCCAATGACTGACAAGGCCAAAACATGATGCTACTCCCAAATCAGCTGAGCATGTCCATTACCTTAGTTTCTTTCCAGCTGGATAATGGATGACACCAACCTGCACCATCTCAGGTTCACCAGGTTTTTTTGGAAATTGTACTAGACTGTTGTTTCCTCTCTCAAAAGCCAGAACTAAAATTGGATCATTTCTCCCAGCCCTTGATCTTTGCAGCTTCCTCTCCTAGCTTTCTTTTCTTCCCCACTCGCCTATTTTTGCAGTGGAGATTCCAACATACCTGATGATCAAGCCCACTGCAGGTAAAGCATGCCCACTCAAAGCATGATTTTGTGCTTTTCTCAAAGACAATGTGAAAATGTTAATTCGTCAACTCGTTCTTGTATACTTGCGTGTAGAAGTACTTAGTGTTTATGATCCTAAAAGGCACACAATGTAAAATTGTATATTAGCTTCAATGGGCTACATTGAACAATTCAATGGGCAACATTTTTAACACTCCACAATTTTTCCTCTAATATCAAGCTGAACACCAACCAAGTTCTCAAGTTTTTTCTGTGGACAGCCTTCTGATTCCAGAGGCAGTTTAATATATTGGAAAGTGCAAGGGCTTTGTAGTCAAACAGCCATGGGTTCAAATCCTATTTGTGAAGACTACTTTGTGTTACTTGGGGCAAGTTACTTGGTCTCTCTGAGCCTCACTTTCTTCACTGTAAAAAGAGGGTTGATAAATACCTGCCACAGAGGGTTGTTTGAGGGATAAATGAGATCACAGATCAAAAGCACTCGGTCCAGTGCCTGCACTCAGAGAAAGGTAATTCCCTCCCTTTTCTTTCCTTTCTCCTAATATGAACTAAAGATCAAACAGACTTCAGTATTACTCACACTCAGTTCTATTCCTGAAGACATCCTACAATTTTTATAAGCCACCCCAATATCAGAAATATGACTATCAAAACTTAATTGTCTGAGTTTTCTCCATGTGTAGACTAAGCAAATTCAAGCAATTCCATAAATTGGAAGCATTTTAAGGCATTTTTAAACAGAAGTTTATTTATTTACTTATTCTGCAGCCTCTGGTCATTTTGAGTGTGCAATCAGCCTTATTGTTATGGCACAGTTTTGCAGCTGTGAATACAAGGCATATATATATATATATATATATATATATGTAAGGTCCCTTTAAAACTGAGGGGTTTTATATTTGCTTTCTCCTGTATTGGGTATGTTTAATCCCTTCAACCGAAAACCTAAAACCTGAAAAATTTTTCTTGAATGCATCTAATGGTCAGGACCTTCTCTTACTACCAAAAAAATCATATGCATTTCTTTACATGATCATGGAACAAATGGATGTGTCCTGTACCTAGGAAACAGTGCATGAATCGATCCTCTTTGTGCATCAAGACAAACTACAGATCACTGTGTTTCCAGTGATGGTCTCAGATATCTCTTTATTAAATCTTGTGTCATCCAGGCTATCAAATCCATGATTCTATCTCCTAAATTTCACATTTGCTTTGGCCCATGTGGAAATTTGGTCCCAAAATTCTTTGAGATGCCACTTATTGATAAATGCAGTCTATATCCCCTTGGGCTCTTGTAACTATTTGAACAGAGCATGATGTAAATGACTGGCAGCTTTCATTTCTCAATTATTTTGGAACATTTGCTCTTGAAACCCAGCCACCATTCTGTGAGGAAGCCCAAGGTGTCTCATAAGATGTCAAGATGCAGAGGAACCAAAAGCCAGAATCAACTTGCCAGCCATGTAAACAAACCATCTTAGAAGCAGGTCTCTCCTCATCTGAGCTTCCCCAGCTGTCCCTGCAGAGCCCTGCCAAAATTTTAGATTCATGCACACAATAAATGATTACTGTTCTTTTACAACACTAAGTTTTGGAGTCCTTTGTTATATTAGAATAGATAACTGGAACAATCCCCAGAAGTTAGACTTTCCATTGAGAGGAGTTTAGATAATATTTGGAATGTAATCAATGGGCTATAATCATTTATCTTTAGAAGGAAAATGCCTTAAATTGTCTACATAGTTTCTATCTCTTCACTTCTCCCCTCTGCCATTAACTCTCTGATATCCTCTACTACCTTTCCCTTTTAATCTTACATTCTTGGTATAGTGGTCTCTTCATAGCTCCTCATATATACAAAACATGCACACAACTCAAGAACTTTGCATGACTGTCCCTCTAAATCCTCTTCGCCCAGACACCCTCTCAGATCATCTCCTTCAAATCTCAGCTCAAATGTATCTCAATGAGAACTACACTATTTAAATTGCAAATTCACTTCTACCAGAGGACTCATTATCTCTTCTATCCTGCTATAATTTTCTTCATAACATTCATTAACTTACTTATTATTTATTTCTCCATCAGTAGAATGTAAGATCAATAAGGACAGGGATTTTTTTTTTAACATCTTTATTGGAGTATAATTGCTTTACAATGCTGTGTTAGTTTCTGCTGTATAAGAAAGTGAATCAGCTGTATGTATACAAATATCCCCATATCCCCTCCCTCTTGCACCTCCCTCCCACCCTCCCTATCCCACCCCTCTAGGTGGTCACAAAGCACCAAGCTGATCTCAGGACATGGATTTTTGAGTTTGGATTTTGGGTTTTTTTTCCTTTTTAGTTCACCAGTGTATTCCCAACAACATGGTATTTGGTGTTCAATAAATATTTAATGATTGGGACTTCCCTGGTGACACAGTGGTTAAGAATTCACCTGCCAATGCAGGGGACACAGGTTCGATCCCTGGTCCAGAAAGGTCCCACATGCCTCGAAGCAACTAAGCCCATGCGCCACAACCACTGAAGCCCACACGCCTAGAGCCCATGCTCTGCAACAAGAGAAGCCACCGCAACAAGCAGCCCACGCACCGCAAGGAAGAGTAGCCCCCGCTCGCCGCAACTAGAGAAAGCCCATGCACAGCAACAAAGACCCAATGCAGTCAAAAATAAATTAATAATTAATTTTAAAAAACTCCATGGAGCTAAAACATAATTTAAAAGAAAATATTTAATGAATGAATAGGGAATACAGAGAGATCAGCTACTGCTAAATGACAAATGTAGCAATCAGCTCTTGGTAAGGAGTATAATATGCTCCTTTCTTTCTAGGTGAGAGATGAAATAATCAGAGCTCAGTGGGGAAGGATGGGTGGAAAGAAACACAAAAAATAGCAGATCCTAAGTTTGATGGAGGTATCTAGAGGTGTGCAGCCTGGCGGCCAACCCATAGAGTCACCACAGTACAAAATAATTCCTGCCTGCAGTAAAAGGCACAGAACTTTAGTGGAGTGTGAGATAGAGGAGACTATGCCTGTATAGAAGTGGGTAATGAGGCTGTTGTGATGCTGAGTCCCTAACGCATTCTGAGAGACCTCCACAATTTGTCAATTTAGAACGTGACATAGTTGGAATTAATCAGTATGTATTCTTTGGTGTCTGGCTTCACTCACTCAGCATCATTTTCCATGTCATTCATGTTGTTATAGGTACCTATAGTTCGTTCACTTTTCATGGCTTGGTATTTCATCACATTATTATATCGTAATTTATTTATTCTTCCATTCATAAACACTTGCATTATTTCAAGTTTTGCTCTTTTATAAACACCACTGCTAAGAACATTCCTGTACATGTATCCTGGTACACATAAGCTTTTGGTACTTCAGGGAAGGTACCAGAAGCACAACAGCTGGGTCACAGGAATGAAGATCATCAAGTTCACTGATAATATCAACTTCTTCCAAAATGGTTGCACCAATTTTTTATCACCATCAGCAGTGTATGGGAGTTTTTGTTGCTCCATATACTCATGAACCCTTGTTTGGAGTTGATTTTTTTAAGTATTTTTTTCTTCTCCCTCCCTCCCTTTCTCCCTCTCTTTCTTTTTTGGTTTTTGAAGAGCACTTTTACATTCTTTTGTAGTAGAATTTATAAAGCTTTTCCTCTGTGGTAACTGTTTTCATGTCTTACATAAGAAACCCTTACCTACCCACAAATGAAGAAGATCTTATATGATCTCCTAAAACCTTTTTTTGGTTTTACCTTTCACATTTTGGTCTCTAATCCATGCTAATTAATGTCTGAGTATGAGTCCAAGATCTAATTTCATTTTTTTCCAAATAGATACCCAATTGTTTCAGCTCCATTTTACGTACAGTTTTTATCAACTGTTCTGCCACGTCACCTTTATCATAAATCAAATGTCCATTTATAAGTCATTTCTGAATTCTGTTCCGCTCTTAGAATTGTGAAACCCAATGATATATCTAACCCTGCAATAAAACCGCATTGTCTTAATTCCTATAGCTTTATAGTAAGTCCTGACATTTAATAGACTATATACTCTTATCCAAGATCAGCTACTTAAGGGCCCACTGAAACATAAAAGTGCGGGGCTTCTTGTTCAAAAGTTATTAAGAACTTGAAGATGATGACAGCAGAGTGTTAAAAGCATAAGGCCCTTCTAAATGCAGGACTCTGGGCAACTGCACAGGTCACGTGCCCATGAAACCGGTACAGCTTAAATGTCAGTGCTCATGAATAAAGTTTTATTGGAACCAAGCCCTGACCATTCCTTAATATATCATCCATGGCCTCATTTGTGTCACAATAGCAGAGCTGAGTAGTTGCAAAGAAGTCTGTGTGACCCTCAAGTCTAAAATATTTACTATCTGGCCCTTTAAGAAAAGTTTGCCAACCCCAGCTTAAAATTTCAAATATAGCTTTAGAGGAATAGGGAAGAATTTATGGAGGAAGTAGAAGTTGGGTTGTGCCCTGAATGATGAGCAGTATCTGATATGTTAAGATTGAGGGAAAATACCTCTTAGACATGGAGAAAGCATGAAAAATTTGTAGTATCAGGAATAAATGTACTGAAATCAGTCCAGTGAGGAGAATGACCTACTAACACAGAGTATGCACTTTGGGAAATACTAGAGGATAAGACTGTAGAATGAGGATGCATCCAGAAAACTCTGGAAAATAGGGTCTAATTTTTAAAGAACTTTTCCAAGAGCAAGCAGACCATATTTAAGGATATTTTATTGTAAGACATTTATATAAGACATAATTTTTGTCTTGAAAGATAAACTGAGACATGGTAAAAACTGAGGATGGAATGAAATCTTAGTACCCCTATTCCACATTATAAATCACAATTTTGGCTTAGATTATGGTTTTCATTAGTGTTACCTGGCATCTAAGATACAGTCAGCCCTCTGTATCCATGGGTTTTGCAACCACAGATTCAACAACTACGGATAGGAAGGCTGACTGCATTCATTGTACTACACCACTTTACATAAGGGACGTGAGCAGCCCTGAATTTTGGTATCCACGGGGGCTCCTGGAACCAATCCCCTGTGGATACCAAGGGAAAACTGTAATCTCAAACACACACATACACACATTTCTATATAACCTATCATATGACTCTCCCTATTCATATTCATCAGTATGAACCCAGAATAACTACTTAACAATTTTCTTACCTCAGGTCAAGTGCCCCTAAATGAAACAGTTACCCCTACCCATGAGTCTTCTTATATGGCCCCTTTTGAAGGTCTTAAGCTACACTGCTTACCTCTCAACTACAGGCAGGCAGAAGGATAGTGATCACATGTCAACTTTATTGGACAGTTTGCCTGTACTCCTCACAGGGTTTGAGGTCCTCTGACACAAACTAAGCCACTCTATTCTGTTTATCGACACACTGGCTCAGGCAGGACGCTACTCTTATTCTGTACCAAAGCTGTCCAAAGACCAAACCATAAAGTAGGAAAACCTGTATTTGGCACTATCTCAGCATCCTTTATGCTTCTCTCTCATAATGTGACAACTAGGCTTTTCTCAGCACTCACAGTCTAGGTTCTCTGCCTAGTAAAATAAATTTATTTTTTATCTTCTTCCCACCTATATCAGTCTCCTCTAAGATGTTAATGACTGATGGTAAATTAATGTGTTAGGTACTGGGGGGAAATCTAAATTTTAACAGGGGATTTCTAAAAAAGCATTGATTTAAAATTAAAAAAAAGAACAAATAAACTTTAATAGGAAATTTCACACAATGCAGTTGAAATGATACTTGCAAGCAGAGTTCTTTCTATCAGTCTTCAAAAAAAAAAATCAGGCCATGTACCAACTGTCATCCCCTCTTACTTTATATAACAGCCTACCTAGCAGTCAACGTGCATTGTCTATCTAGAAGTACAGCTATTGCCTAAGGAACCCCTCTGGAGCTTAGGGGCTTTGAGGCTGAGTGGGCTCCTGAGACCAATCTGGAAGTCACACTACTTAGGCTATTAAAGTAACCCTCCATGTACTATAATATACTGTTCACTCAAAAAGGAATATTTATAGGGTTTGTAGAAACCTCTAGGCTCCATAAAATAATAGATTTGCATGCAGTACCCAGTTCAAACTAAATTCTCTCTCACTTCACAGGAGAAATTCACTTGCTGAAAATCATTTATTTGGCTTAGGAGTTTAATTATTCATTTGGTTCTGAGCTGCACAAGGAAAGCAGCAAAGGCTCAGCTGAGCAAGACAGACTCTGAACAAGGAAAGAGCCCACACAACTGTTTCTAGGTCTTTTCATAAGACCGAATGCCAGCAAAGAACCTGCTGTAATTCATGGTGTGGGGCCCATGTGAAAGACTGAAGATCTCGCTAGTATTTTATCATGAATAGCTGTTGTCCATGAATTCAAATTCTTGAAACAGGAGGGAGAAGAGAAGGAGGAACTTTTTTTTTTTCCATTGTGCTAGGTGCTTTAAAAAAAATCATGAAGAAGGTATAGCCACAGGTATGACCAATTTAAAGATGAGGAAACTCTAAGAGAGTTTAGAGAAGCTTAGAGAAGCTAAGACACTGGGCCAAGGACACATGACTAACTCTACCATATGTGTTTCCTGGCTTCTCTTGACTTATTGAAGGGCTCTGTTCACTTCTTTGGGCTTCTGGTTCAGGCTGCCAAATAGTAATGCTTTGGAATGCTTAGCCGAGTAGCAGTTGATAGACATCATAGAATCAGCTCAAACATACAAAAGAGGAAAATAAAATCATGTATTATGATGTTAGTTATTAATCTAAGCAGTCTCTCTAAAATAAGACCTGCCATTTCCATAAACTGATCTCAAGCTCTAATATCCACATACCATTTTTAAAAATAAAGTTAACTACCATTAAAGTAGATATTGGGAGACTTCTAGGTGCCAGATAGCATACTTTTGTCTTTAATCTTTCCAACAACAAATTAGGGAGCCCCATTTTACAGATGAGTAAACTGGCCAAATTACCTGCCTACTAGTAAATGGGAAAATGGGAATTTGAATCTAGGTCTCTCTGTCTCCTTTGCCCAGTATTTACCACTGCACCAAGCCCTAGGGTATAATATTGCACCATCTTTATTTCAAAGTCCATGGAAGTTTAGAAGTTAAATACTAGCAGATATTTACCCACAAGAGGGTGAGTCAAACATCTCTGTGCACCCATTCTATGTCATTATCAGTGGAAATGCACATGTTTAACTCTTCCTGTATATCCAAATGTGCAACCACCCTCATCAACGAACACCCGAAACTTCAGCCTGTCTAGATGCCCACCAGCAGTCCAAAGACTTGCACCTAAAAATGATTCTGCTAGTTTCCTGGAGTTATAAGACCCAGTTCCTTATATCTGCTCCCTCATCTTAACTCTTGAATCCTGAGTCCTTTCTGCATTAACCTTAGCAAGGTGCCTTGAGGCTGAAAGGGTCATTCTATCAGGGCTCTTTAATCCAATGGGACATATAACAGATGTATCCCTTTAAATAGCATCTATATGCTGATGACTCTCACATTTATACTTCAACTTCAGCCCTATCCTGAGTTCCAGATTTATAATATTAACCGCCTCCACAATATCTCCACTTGGACATGCACTAGGCATCTCGACATAATATGGCCAATACAGAACTCTTGATTCCATACAAGGTCTCCATCTAAATACATTTTCAAGCCCTTTCCAGTCCTTCCATAGTTCAATAAATGGAGACTAGAGAAGTACCACTCTCCACCAGCTGATCAGGTCAAAAATCTAGAAGCCATTCTTGATTTCTCTCTTTTCCTACCATCCCATATCCAATCCATCAATATTGTACCTACCACTTCTTACCAACACTGCTCCTAGAACTAAATTCCAAGCCATCATCATCAACAGCCTGAACTACAGAACTGTTCCTAATGGGTCCCTCTAACTCCACCCTTGTACCCTACAACTCATTCCCTACACAGCACTTTGTAAAATATAAAGCAAATTATGTTACTCCCATGCTTAAATACCTCTCATGGATTTCCATTATGTATACAATAAAACAGAAGCATGTGACACTGTCTATGAGGTCATAAGTGATCTTGGTCCCACCCACTTCTCCAACCTTATCTCCCTATAATTTCCACATTCTTTTGCTCTCTTGAAAAGTCCAAATGTGTTCTTCTCTCAGTGCCTTCTTACATGCCATTCCCCTGTTCGAAGCACCTGCCCTCCTTAAAGAGACCTTCTCTTGCTTCCTCAGGTAAAGCACCCCTTCACCTCTGTCGCTCCCCACCACTTTACCCTGTTTTATCTGACTGAAAGCACTTATTAGTAAACAGACTTAGCTTCTTTTTTCATTTATGTGTTTATCTATCTTCCCCATCGCCCCTATTAGAATATATGTTCCTTGAGAACAGGGGCGACGTGACTCTTGTTCTCTGCTGGATTTCCTGTGCCTAGAACTGTGTCTGGCACATGGAAGGCACTCAGCAGGTAACTGTTTACTGACTCCTGGACGGCTCATTCCAGAAAAAGAGATATCAGACTCTAATCTAGAGAAACACTGGGAGAAGGAACGCAAAGATGAGAGGCTGCTACTTGCCTAGACTTCAAGTGAAGAATGTATGCTTCAGGTTCCACTGGTATCAAAGGTCAGGATTCTTTCTCACAACTAGCACAAATAGAGTAAGAGTCAGTGACTGCTCTATTTTCCCAAGTAATAGTTCCTAAGAAGTATCAGCCCAGATAATCAATTTATTGAGTAGTCCCTCTAGATTTTGATAGAATTAGGCCTCTGTCACCATTTCATGGGAGAGAAGTCCTCTCAGAAGAAGTAATCTTAATTATGAAGCCATATCCAGTCCCACTAAAGATGTCTAATGAGTTCCTAGGATTGCTGCCTGGGTCAGCAACCACTGTTCCTGAATGCCAAGTGAATTCTCTGACTCCTGAAACTTGTGGGTGAGATATCGGAGATTACCCTAAACAACCCACTAGAATATGAAGCAGTCCTTAGGTCTTTCATGGTCATTCCTGCAAGCAGCTACCACCAGTGTAAGACCCGGCTCCTGAAGACACTCACCTCCCTAGCATCTCTGCTAGATGCTCCACACCTGCCTGTGAGGATCCCAGAGGAACACAGTAACCATGGTGGCTTCCCTGCTGAGGGTCAGGCAAGCGGTACAAAACCTGTAATTGAAGAAACTATTCCATTTCTGCAGAATTAGAGACAGTTTTACCTCTAATCTACTTTCATACATTATTTTGTTAATTATATGATTTATGGTTTTCAGTAGAAAGCAGAACAGCATTGTTGGAAAAGCAGTAGGGTATCTGACAACTGTGTGATCTTGGTCAAGTCATCCAACCCTCAGTTCTGTAACCAACTCTGCTTCTTGTTTATAGTGACACTAAATGCTAGTCCCAGCTTTGCCTGAACGATGGGCCTCGCGTGCTCCGTAAGTACTAATTTGATGATGATTATCACCTCCCAGCCAAAAGTCTTGGTTTCTGTTACTGTGAAGTTATTAATATTTGGTACCAGATGGTATTTTCAAAATAACTTGGATAAATTGCTATTGAAATGCTAATGACTGTCAAGTTTATTCTAAAGGACCAATTCATAACAGCGTAACTCAGGGTAAAACCAGAAGACAGCTGAAGCACGCTGAGGGAAGTGAACAAGAACAAAAATCTCACAGCCTAACATATAAGCAACTGAGCAGCTTAACTGTTACCATTTATATACAAGAAAGTACAATGAGGATTTTAACAATACATACACACACACACACACACACACCTATATTTTTTTGGCCATGCCACATGGCTTGTGGCATTTTAGTTCCCCAACCAGGGATCAAACCCAGGTCCTTGGCAGTGAGAGTGCAGAGCCCTAACCACTGGACCACCAGGGAATTCCGCCAATAAGACATATTTTTTAAAATACCAGTTCCTGATTATTAATTTTAAAAGTGAATATTTCTGTGGGAAAAAAACTACTATTAATGAAAATATTGTAATATAGTACCACTTCAAGTTTGGTCCTCAGACCACCACAACAGCATCATCTGAGAGCTTGTTAAAAATGCAAATTTGGGGTCCCCAATCCAGACCTTCTTAATCAAAATACCTGGGTTGGCCGAGTAGTTTTAACTCTGACGAGTTCTCCAGATGATTCTTACACACACTAAAATTCCAGAAGCACTGTTAATGGACCAGCATCCTGATAACACTGGGATCTCAAACTCAAAGGCTTATGGAGGCAAAGCCAGTAATAAATGAGTGACTCAGCCCAGTTTGGACTTGTGAACTGGAAAGCTCGGTTCCCATTTAAAGGAAAAAGCTGCCATGCATCTTTGGCTGATGTTATCTGGAAATGTGAGTCCATCACTGTCAAATTTTCCAATATTTCAAGGGAGGCCACAAATCTAAAATTTCAAGTAAAAACTGTGCATTCCGGGGCTTCCCTGGTGGCGCAGTGGTTGAGAGTCCACCTGCCAATGCAGGGGACACGGGTTCGTGCCCCGGTCCGGGAAGATCTCACATGCCGCGGAGCAGCTAGGCCCGTGAGCCATGGCCGCTGAGCCTGCGCGTCCGGAGGCTGTGCTCCGCAACGGGAGAGGCCACAACAGTGAGAGGCCCGCGTAACGCAAAAAAAAAAAAAAAAAAAAAAAACCTGTGCATTCTAAAATGCTATCAAATAATGAAAAATTTTCAACAATACTCAGGTAGAACAAAAGCTCTGGTCACAGTGTGTGTGGGATATTTGAAGAATAGCCCAGGAGTCAGTGTGGGTATTTCATGTGAGACAAACAGGAGATGAAGCAGGGAGAAGTAGAAGATAAAATTGGAGAGATAAAGACCAGAAGGTATAAAGCCTTGAAGGCAAGAAAGGATTTGGATTTTTCTCTGATGAAATGGGAAGCCATTGGAGGGCTTTGAACAGACCTAAATGATATAATCTGATTTGTATTTAAAAGAATTTCTCTCATTACTGTTTTTTAATGGCAAAGCCAGGACACATCCAGCATCTCATTGCAATAATACCCATAGCTATACTCATGAAAAATTCAATTAGTTGGTGTTATATAGAGACCTCGGTACTAGTTCTGCACAGAAACCAGTAATACAGGGGGTTCCTGGCAACTGTCTCTCTAGTTTGTCATGAGCACCTCCAATGATGCCCTGAAATATTTGAGGCAGCCAATTCTATTTTCGGACTCCTCTAATCCTTGGAACTAAACCTGAGTCTCCTTTCCTTTTGCCTATCCACGTGTCCAATGTTGCTCTAGAATTCAGATCTAGGAAAAGTAAATCCATCTTCCATATGATAATGCTCCATTTTTCACTCAGATTCATTCAACTTTTCCAATTTAATATGGTTTCATGTTTCCTCTCAAAGTTCCTTTTAAAGTGAATGCCAAATTTCAAGGACAAATGCCCGGTGAAGTCAGGCCATCACAGAGTGAACCAGAACTTAGGACATTGTGGTTCTTGGCTCATCATGCCATGCACTCCTATAGCGTTTGTTGTTAAATCAAATTCTTAAGTATTCTTCTTTTCCAAAATCCAGAAATTGTACAGTAGATTTTTCTGATGCAAGTGTAGGATTCTACATTTATTCCAGCTACATTTAATCTTGATACAGCAATGTTGCCAGCTATAAATTCATTTTTATGTGACTGCTGCCCAAAATATTTGTATTCTTCTTAGTTTTGCAATATCTACAATTCAGATAAGCATGCCATTTGTGTCTTCAAGTCATTCATATAATGTTGAATAAGACAAAGGCCACTGACAGGTTTGGGAAATCCTCTAACCTCATGAAGGCACACTACTGTCCTACAGCCATGACAGACATTAATTATCTACTATGGCAATCTTCTCTACAGAACTTGGGTCTGGTTTTAAAGTCCTAAACACAGCACTCTTGGTAGCCACTAAACAATGATATTTAGCACTTGAGATGGCAATAATTTGAAGTCCTGAGCTCAGAACAAAGCACAGTGACATGCTTCAGATTCACATCTATCATATTTGCTGTGGCATGCTATTAAACTTACTTTGCATTGTGCACTGTTAAGTCTTGTCAAGTTCAAAAGTACTAAAAAATAATCAACTTTTAAAGTTTCACAAAACATGTTCTGTTTGTCTGATTGCTAAAATTTTTAAAATGGAGACTCATTAACCCTCACCTGGACCAAGTTTAAACTGATGTCATTTCCTCAGGCTGTCTCCCTCTCAAATCCATTCTCTACATCACCAGCAATTATCTACTTTGACCCATCATCCATTTCATTCAATAAACACATTCTGTGTTTATCCTGTGTGTCAGATATAGTAGTAGATTCTGGATTACAAATGTGAGAAAAACACAGCCCTATTTTCAGGGGCCTCACAACCTAGAGGGAGACAGACACACATAAACTGTTCATTACAATGCAACATGGGATAAACCATGATTTTTTTAAATGTCCAGTGTGGTAGCAAGACCATCTAATCAAGCACAAATGAGACAGAGTTCATAAAGAGCTCCTTGGAGGTACTGAGTTTGGCCTTATGAGTGGAGTTAAATTCGGTGGACATGGGAAGACTGAAAAAAGCATAAAGACAAGATAAGGTAAGAAAACAGTAAGGACTATACTGGGCATATACCCAGGGAAAACCATAATTTACAAAGACACATGCACCCCAATGTTCACTGCAGCACTACTTACAATAGTCAGGTCATGGAAGCAACCTAAATGCCCATCAACAGACGAATGAATAAAGAAAATGTGGTACATATATACAATGGAATATTACTCAGCCATAAAAATGAACGAAATTGAGTCATTTGTAGAGACATGGATGGACCCAGAGACTGTCATACAGAGTGAAGTAAGACAGAAAGAGAAAAACAAATATCGTATATTAACACATATATGTGGAATCTAGAAAAATGGTACAGGTGAACCAGTTTGCAAGGCAGAAATTGAGATACAGATGTAAAGAACAAACGTATGGACACCAAGAGGGGAAAGCGGGGTGGGGGTGGGTGGTGGTGGTGGGATGAACTGGGAGATTGGGATTGACATGTGTACACCAATATGTATAAAATAAATAACTAATAAGAACCTGCTGTATAATAAAAAAATAAAATTCAAAAAAAGAAAACAATAAGGACTGGTAAGACAGCCTGAAAAAGTATTAAGGGATAAATTTTGATAGGCCTGGGTCAGAAATGGAAAGTCTGGATGAGTACCTTGAACTATTTCCATTAGGTTATGAGAAGCAGTTGAAAGGATTTAATCAAGGAATGACATGATCAGGTCTGAATTTCAAATGACTCACTGAAAACAATGTTGTAAATATAACGAATAAGGCAAGACTAGAAACAAGGAAACTGACTTGAAGATCATTTCAGTAGTCCAGAGAAAAGATGACTGTCTGATATAAGACAGCAGAGGTATAGGGGTAAAGAAATAGAAAGATTAGAAAAAAATATAGAAGTATATATAAACATAAAGTAATAAAACTTCAGTGATTTGATATGGAGAAGCAAACACAGAAGCATTAAGAATAGGTGTTTCTGTTTGAGCAACTTGGATGAATGGTATGGTCATCAACTGAGAAAGAGAACAGAGAAAAGAGTTAGGAACAAATTAGAGCATGTTTAATTTAAGATGTGTGGGGACATCCCAAGTGGATATGTCTTACTAATAAGACTTTTTAGTCTGAAGTGTGAGGAGAGGACAGGGCTAGAGATTATGCGGTTAGTTCTTCCCCATGGCCTTTAGGATAATGTCAGGCCTAATCTGTCATTCCAAGACTCCTCTTAACTCTACATACCTACAATTACAGATACTATGCTCCTAATCACGTCAACACGTTTTATTCCACAGCCTTGCATCTTACATCTACACTAGAACTGCTTTTCCCTTTAAACTCCTGTACACATACGTATCAGACATAGTGTGAGGTAATGGTCTAAGTTCATCTATTTTGCATATGGATATTAAATTTTCCTAGAACCATTTCTTGAAAAGATCTTAACTTTCCTATTAAATTGCAGTGTCAATACTGTTGACAATCAATGGACCATAAATGTAAAGGTTTATCTCTGATCTTTCAATTCTGTTCCACTGTCTCATTGATCTTATAGCAATACCACACTGCCTTGATTACTACAGTTTTAGAATAAGGTTAGAAATTAGATAATATATAAGGCTTCCAGCTTTGTCTTTCTTCATCAAAATTGTTTTGGCTATCCTAGGTCCTCTGAGTTTCCACATAAATTTTAGAATCAGCTTGTCAACTTCTAAAAATGACAACAAAGTTGTTCATTATATTCCCTTACAATCCTTTTAATGTCTAAGGTTGGTGAATATATTCACTCTTTCTTTTCTGATTTAGCTAATTTGGGGTTTTTTTTTTGCTTTGTCAGTCTACCTAAAGGTTTACCAATTTTGTTGAACTCTTCAAAGAACTTTTTTTTTTTTTCTTTTGGCCATGCCACGCAGTACCCCAGATTTCAGTTCTCCAACCACGTATTGAACCCATGCCCCCTGCAGGGGAAGCACGAAGTCAACCACACAAAGAACCAACTTTTAATTTCACTGATTTTCTCTATTATTTTTCTTTTTTTTAATTGATTTCAATCTGATCTTTATTATTTTCTGTTCAATTTACTCTTCTTTTTCTATATCATAAGGTGGAAGCTTACGTTATTGATTTAAGGCCTTTCTTATTTAACAATATAGACATTTCAAACCGTAATTTTCCTCTAAGCACTGCTTTACCTGTATTCATACACTGTGATATGCTATGTTTCCATTTTTATTCAACATGTTTTCTAAATTTTCTTCTGATTTCTTCTTTGGTCCATGGATTATTTAGGAATGGGTTGCTTACTTTCCAAATATTTAGAATTTTCCTAAAAATTCTTTTTGTTGATGATTTCTTATTTAATTTCGTTATGGTCAGAAAACATACTTTGAATGAAGTCTATCTTTTAAAATATACCAAAAAATTGGGACTTCCCTGGTGGCGCAGTGGTTAAGAACCCACCTGCCAAGGCAGGGGACACAGGTTCACGCCCTTGTCTGGGAAGATACCACATGATGCGAAACAACTAAGCCCATGCACCACAACTACTGAGCCTGTGCTCTACAGCCCGCAAGCCACAACTACTGAGCCCATGTGCCACAACTACTGAAGCCCGTGCACCCCAACGAAGAGTAGCCCCCACTCGCTTCAACTAGATAAAGCCCACGGGCAGCAATGAAGACCCAACACAGCCAAAAAATAAAAATAAAATTTAAAAGTAACAAATAAGGACTTCCCTGGTGGCACAGCGGTTGAGAGTCCACCTGCCGATGCAGGGGACATGGGTTCATGCCCCGGTCCGGGAAGATCCCACATGCCGCAGAGCGGCTGGGCCCGTGAGCCATGGCCACTAAGCCTGTGCGTCCGGAGCCTGTGCTCCACAACGGGAGAGGCCACAACAGTGAGAGGCCCGCATACCACAAAAAAAAATAATAATAATAAAATAACAAATAAATAAATAAAATATACTGAAAAAACTTTTATGGTCCAGTATATGGTCTATCCTGGAAAAAGTCCTGTGCGCATTTGAAAAAAATATGTATTCTGCTATGCTGAATGAAGTGTTCTAAAACTGTCAGGTCAGTTAGGTAGACAGAAGTGTTCAAGTCTTCTATATCCTTGCTGATTTTCTGTCTAGTTGCTCTACAATTTTTTGAGAGTAGCTGAAGAATTTAACACCAGGTTGAAACTTCCAACCAAAATTTTTTCTAACCATAATTTCTTTTTTTTAAAGAATGGATGCATTTATAAATTTATTTATTTATTTTTGGCTGCATTGGGTCTTCATTGCTGCACATGGGCTATTCTCTAGTTGCGGCGAGCAGGGGCTACTCTGTTGCAGTGCGCATGCTTTTCATCGTGGTGGCTTCTCTTGTTGCAGAACATGGGCTCTAGGCTCACAGGCTTAGTTGCTCCACAGCATGTGGGATCTTCCCGGATCAGGGATCAAACCCACGTTCCCTCCACTGGCAAGCGGATTCTTAACCACTGGGCCACCAGGTAAGTCCTGTCCAACCATAATTTTTTAATTGTTTTATTTCTCCTTCAATTTTGTCACATTCGGCTTAATGTATTTTGGGTTTCTGTTATTAGGTGTGTTTACATCTATAATGGTTATTTGTATATTTCTGACGTTGACCCTCTTATTATTATGAAATGTCCTTGCTTCTCATATTTCTTAAATTCTATTATTTCTGCTATTAATATAGCTACTCCATCTCTGTTACGATTATTGTTTCAAGGTATAGCTTTTCCCATCTTTTTGCTATCAACCTATTTATGTCTCTGTATCTAAAGTGAGTCTCTTACAGAGCATATAGTTGATTCTTCAATTATTATTCAGTCTGACAATCTCTTACTTTGAGTGGTATGTTTAATCTATTTCTATTTAATGTAATTACTGATATAATACAATTTATATTTGTCACTTTTTTGTTTTTTAGTAACGTCATATCTTTAGTCTTCTCTTCCTTTTCTGCCTTCTTTTGTGTTAAATATATTTTAGTGTTATGATTTTAATTCCTTTGTTAATATTTTAATCTGTTTTAAAGATATTTTCTTAGTGGTTTCTCTAGGGGTTGCAACATGCATCTTAATTTATCAAAATCTATTTTAACACTGGCTTAATCCCAGTAAAATATAGCAACGTGTTCCAGTAGAGTTCCATTTCCTCCCACCTTTTTTGTGCTATTTTTTATCACATCTAGATATGTTACAAACTAACAACAGAGTGTTACAACTATTACTTTATACAATCATATCCTTTAGAGAAATCAAAACAAGGAGAGAAAAAAAAGATATAGTTGGGTTTTTTTTTAATATTTACACATATATTTTCCAGCACTATTTCTTCTGCGGATTCAAGTTACTGTCTGGTATAATTTTCTTCACCTGAAGAATTTCTTTTAGGACCTCTAAGGTAGGTCTACTGGCAACAAATTCTCATTTTTTTTTTTCTTTCAACACTTCAAACGTCACTACACTACCTTTTTGCCTCCAGTTTTTCAGATGAGAAATCAGCTATTAATCTTACCATGTTCTCTTAGTTTTCAATATTTGATTATCATGGGTCACGAATCTCTTTGTCTTTATCCCAATTGGAATACACTGGGATTCTTGAATCTGTATATTGTTTAACAACACATTTGAGAAGGTTGTTGGCCATTATTCTTCAGATATGTTTCCTGTATCTTTCTCTTTTTCCTCTCTTCATGGGACTCTCATTATGCATATGTTGGCATATTTGATGTTGTCCTACAGGTCTCTGAGATGCTAATCATTTTCTTTAATCAATTTTCGATATTTTCTTCATTGGATTATTTCTATTGATCTATCCATCATCTATTGATCTATCTTCAAGTTCTCCTATTCTTTCTTCTGCCATCTTGTATCTGCTATTGATCTTACCTAGTGATCTTACCCTTCCATTACTGTACTTTTCAACTCTAGAACTTCCATTTATTTTTATGTTTCTATTTCTGTATTAAGATTTCCTATGTCATGAGTTATTATCATATTTTCCTTCAATTCTTTAAACATGATTTCCTTTAACTATTTGAAATATTTAAAATACCTGCTTTGAAATTTTTGTTAAAGATCTAGGCCCTCTTAGAGACAGTCTATTGACTTGTCGCTTTTTTGTCTAATTGTGGGTCATACTTTTCTCTGCATGGTTCTTTATTTATGTTTTTAAAAAGTAGATATTTTAGATTATATATTATAGCAACTCTTGATTTTTTTTTTCCTGAGAACTGTCATTCTGAATATATTTTCTTTCATTTTTGTGTGTTTGTTTATTTTAGAATGTCAGGAATTAATCTATGGAACCTGTTTCCCTCATAGTGTGTGGCTGCCAATGTCTCTATTCAGTATATTTTATACTAATTTTAAGTTTTAGCCTGGTGTCCAATGGGTCACCCCCATGTGTATCTGCATAGTTTAGTAGTCATCCAATAATTAGACAGAGGTGTTCAAACTCCTCAAATCAATAAGTCTTCTACATTGTGTGTAGGTTAAGGATCAAGTCAAGGTAGTTTTCAAGTCAAGGAACTTGGTGTTTGACTTACCTCTGGCTCAGATTTCCACTTTACATCCCCAGTCTAGTAACTCAATCTTTTTCCTGTTGCTGTATTCCAGTTTTCCTGTCTCAAAAATCTGCCACATATTAATGTCTAAGGCCCAGTCCTGTTCTTGAACTGAAAGTCTAACCTTGTATTCATTCCTGGCTATACCCTGACACTGGCTGCTTCATCTAGCTAACCACCTACTAGCTATGAATAATCTCTTCTGATACTGGGGTTTCTCTTTTATGCCTATCAGTTCATGGTTTGGCCTGTGTCATAAGCAACTCAGCTTCCAACCTAGGTGAATAAGGTCAATAAAGAGAGGAAATTTCAGAGACAGACCATTATCATGGTATTTCTTATGCCTGTTACAGAGTGGTGTTTTGCTCTTTACAATCACACAAGTGCTTGTGGCATTAAATTAAGTGAAATGACTACAACTGTTTCCCTTAATTATCTCCTTAATCCCATGTAAATTTTTAAATTCTCCAAATGTTAAGGAAGTTTTATAATTTCTGAGCCTATTTTTGATACACTGCTTATCAATCAGAGAAAGGCAATTTAAGAGTGGTAAAAAACTTCATATATGCACACATACACATTTACAAATTTATGTTAAGTGCTTTAAGTTATAGAAGTAAAAGATCATAATTAAATAAAGAATCTCTTTCTGTTTTAGCAGTGGGTTTGGCCTTATGGCAGCAAGTTATTTCATGTGTATCTCCCACAAAGATTATTCTTTCCTGGAATAATATGCATATTAATTAGTTCCTACAGCACTTGAGAGACTTCTGTTTTATTCCCACCAGTAAGGTCAGAAAATGCAGCCACCTTAGTTAGCAGCACATTTAAAAATCTTGAAGCAAGTTGTGGTCACAGAGAAGACTGGGCACCTCAAGGGAAGGGCAAAACCAAAGATAAGAATTTTTCACAGCTCTGAAATGATACCATGTGACCTAATCAACACACTGCATTTGTAGCATCCTAATCCCCATTACCCACAATTAGAATGGACAGTTCTATTCAATTAGTATGTGGCCAGGGTGGGTTTAAATTTAGTGTTGAAAATATAGGCATGCCACATTAAAATTCAAATATTCAAATGAGAAGCCTCAAGGGAATTTAGATTTTTTTTAACGACTGGTACCAAGCTATGTATAATAATATAAGAAATTTGCCTAATAGAATTTTAGACTTGAGTTATGATTTACTCTAAGGTAAAAATGCCAAAATTACCTCAAATTTGCCCACAAACTGCTAATCAGCTTTTAGATTTTAGAGGTTAGGGATACCCTGAATATAGAAACCTCCATGCACAAATCAACAAAAGACTTCTTTTCCATTTTTATAATACAGAAATGACATGCTGATGTTCCCCAAAGTAGTATGTCCGCACTTAATAATCTCTGATTTCTGAAAGTCTAAACTTGACCAAGTGAACTATACATATACATAAGCTAATCTGAAACATTTTGAGTTAATCCCAAAGAGTTAAATTATGTATTTGAGCACAGTGAAATACTAAATTGCCCTAAAATATTAAAATGTCATTATAATATAACAATAAACTCAAGGCAAATAATTCCAAACTGTAAATAACTCTAGAGTGTAGTAAAGGTTAGCAGGAAGGTAAACTCATATTTGGAGAAGCTATACAAACTGGTTTTGAATATTAAGGTATCAGTTTCTTGATCAAATCCTGTATACATACACCACTTGGGAGTGAACTAGATGATTCTTTAGCATAAAGAAAGAATACCATTATATATTACACCTGTAAGCTGAAGAAAATAATACACTTCCAAAACATCATTATGTATGCTGAGAGGAATGAAGTAGCAAAGTGACCAAATGTGGCAGACATTCTTATACCATGGGTCTAGAGACCTGAGTTATACTCCTTGTTTTGCCACAACTAACCTTGGGAAAGTAACTTGACTCTCTGGGTTTCAGTGTCTTCAACTGAACAAGAGGTTACTAGTATCAGATGATCTAACAGAGGTTCTAAAATGGCGACCTGTTGTGTGGATCTGGCCAGTAGATATATTTGGTTTAGACTGGTGTTTTTAAACAAGAATAACATTTTTAATTAAAAGTTTTCACATAAAAATTTCCTTTTTTCTTTTAACTCAAAAATCTGTCCCAATGCAGTGCTGAAATTACCATATGGCAACACTTAGCTTGAGCTGGGTAGTGACTGCCCTCTACAGATGCAAGCTCCCTTTAGTTGGTTTCAGTTATACTCTTCAGGTTTTTTTTTTATTATTGAGGTAAAATTGGTATAGAACATTATATCAGTTTCCTGTGTTCAACATAATAATTTGATCTTTGTACATACTACAAAGTGATCACCCCAAGTCTAGTTACCATCTGTCACCATAATAATTGTTCCCTTTCACCATTTCGCCCACCTGCCTCTACTCTTTAGTCTTGAACATGCATCTGCACTCACCCAGCCCATTTTACTCATTTACTGCATCTGCCTAGCCCTGTAGGCATTTGATATTGCGATCTCTAATTCAGTAGATCCCTTCAGGCTCTTAAGATTCTGTGATTCTTCATGTTAATAAAAATACATTAGCCTGTTATTTCCTAGAATAGTAAGCTTCTACTTAGATAAAACCAGAGAGAATGGGTAAGAGAATAGTTATGCTCTAGTGAACATACATTCAAGGAAAACTGAAGAATGGAGTATTGCTCATTTGGATAGACTTGGACTATCAAGGCAAAACATGAGCTCCCTGGGAAATGTGGACATGGGGAAAATGTCACAATTTGGGCAAAAAAGGGCAAAAATAAATTTTGAAATGGAATTAAGGAAGAAAGGAATAATTTGTTTTAACAAATGCCCTTTTGAGGCCAGACACGGTACTAGTCCCATGTTACTACCTGATTTGTTAAACCTCATAGTCTATGAGCTGCTAGGTATCTTCCCCATTATCAGGATGAGAAAATTTAGGCTCATAAAGATTAAGTAACTTGCCCAAGGTCACACAACTAATAACTGTCAGAGGCAAAATTTGAATCTAACTCTAAAGCCACAGTTCTTTCCACTACAACACCAGACAAACATTTACTTCCTAGCTTGGCCTATAATCAACAGACTTGAGAGATATGGCGTGGGGGAGAATGAAACTACCTTGTTTCATTTGCAAGAATATGACTAGGTTCTGCAGTTTCATTAAAGATGCCCTTTTCCAACAAGTATAAATATATAAAACTTGGACCCTAAATCAATTAACAACTGAAACTTGGAATACCTTCCCCTAAATTATCGTAGTATCACATAATCAGCTATATCAGTGAACCTAAATATATTAAGGTCATTCATTCACCTTCAAAAGTTTAGATGTTGCTATTTCTGAAAGTAAGGGTAAATCAAGAAGACATACCTTATGGTAATTTTAAAATATCAGGAACAATTTTGTGAACACTTACTAAGAACTTGTCTTATTTCATCCATTTCATGGATATTCATGTGAATGCCTATTCAGTCATACTCTGTTTTCACAAAATTGACAATTACGACAAAATCCTTCTTAAAGTATGCACTGGTGAAAATGTTCATAGACATAATAAAAACCTGAATACCCAGCTTCTCTGAATTTTTATAGAGTACTGGGGAAAATATATATTATAATGTGTGCCATAATTCCCTTGATCTCTCTTGAAAAAAGAGGGACTCTAATTACATATGAGATCAGAAGGAGACAAATACTATTCAAGAATTGCCTTTCAATTTTTGAAGTATGGTTGTGTTTTTTAAAGGTTCACTGTATTCCTTTATGGTCATCACTAATTGCAATGCAATCTCAGAAAAATAATTCAGCATATTTATTCAGTCATGTTTCTCTCTTACCATGTTATGCTGTTTCAGTAGTCCACATGTTTCTAAAATACTCGTTGAATTAGATAATCAGCTGTACAAATACCTTACACAATGAATTCTTTTTCTGTATTTTAAAGATGAGTATAAGAAACGTTTATTTATAATCCAAATTTAAATCCCTTTTGCTTTAAAAACAAGGCCAAATAGCAAAGCCTCTTCTACTGTTTGTGCTCTATAACATCTCTTGATTACTCTGACAGAGTTCCAGTCACAGGTTGTGAGTCAGAAAGAGGATTTTCAATGTCCAGCAGCTAAATGTGTCAGCCATGACATTTCTGAAAGTTCTATTTTTATATACAGAGAGAAGGAAAAATCACTTCTTTGTATCTGTCCCTTGCAAAATCCTCAGTTTAACTCCAGCTTTAGATATGTACAATAGTGAATGCATTCTTAGTTAACATGACAAGCGACTGACATTTTTAAACTGGAATAATGCAAGTAATGAAAACATAATCTACACAAGTTTGTCCCTTCTGCATTCTTATTCCCTCTTTCAGTCATAAAGCCTGTTAAAATGTAGTTGAAATAATACAAAATGCAATTCAAATCTCACTATTGTCCTAATCCTTTTTTTTCCTACTCTTATACAGCTTATCTAAAACTGTTGAAATATAACTTGCTTGAGTTATAATATTATGTGAATTAAGAATCTGTATTGTTTGGAAGCTCTTTTAATTGGTCTACAGGGAGGTTTTCTGTATATATTAAAATGATTGTATGTCTGAATTATAACGAACCTACCTTTAAAATTCCTTTGTGTTTAAAAACATATTAGAGGCAAAACATTTTAATACTTCTTGGAGTAGGCTTTATTGCTAAAATTATTGGTTTGGCAATCTTGGCATAAATGGAAATTTCTGATAGGCTGTCATATCAATGTCAGTGGAGCCCAGGAATTTCATGGCTCTGGCTGTTTTCCTTATTTTTATTTATAAATTCTGTTTCATAACAGCAATAAGATGCTTCAGGCCTTGCGGTTCTGGGGGATTATTGCACTTGTCAGGTGGTAAAAATCACTGGACCCTCTGCCTGGTGACGTGCAACACCACTAGAGGCATGTAATCACTGAGAAATGCAATTCCTAGAATTTCTTAATATTTTATAATGACATATTTAACTTTTAAAATAAATGATCTATTTTGAAGGCTGGAGGTGTCATAAGAGTATTCAACCAGCAGCTAAGGAATGGAGAAAACGTAGATCATACAGGCAGAGAGAAATGGCCAAGCAGTGACCATCTTACAGTAAATCCTGAAGGATATAAAAATCTAGAATAAAGTATATTGTATATGAAAATTGAGAAACTGGCTATGATTGGTCAACATATTTGTATATTAATATAAATTGTTTTACCATAATATTCTGTTTGTTTTCTTCCTTATAAATAAATATTAATATGTTTATATACAAAAACATGATATAGACTGCAAGTATAAATACATGAAGGTCATATGTGAAAAAATGTAATTTACTCACACTGAAGGAAAGGCCACACACTATTTCTTTCTATTAAAAATGTCCTGGGCTTCCCTGGTGGCGCAGTGGTTGAGAGTCCATCGGCCGATTCAGGGGACACGGGTTCGTGCCCGGTTCGGGAAGATCCCACATGCCGCGGAGCGGCTAGGCCCGTGAGCCATGGCCGCTGAGCCTGCGCGTGCGGAGCCTGTGCTCCACAACGGGAGAGGCCACAACAGTGAGAGGCCCGCGTACCGCTAAAAAAAAAAAAAAAAAAAAAAAAAAAAAAAAAGTCCTACCTGATATAATTAGCATAATACTTAGTAAAAAATCTTGAAAAGTATACTCTTGAAAAAAAGCTGCCTGATTTCTTAAATAAATGGAATGTCAAATTGACTCAAATTATATAACAGTGGATAGAGGTTTAAAATTAAAAATTAAATTTCTATTTCTAAATAACTGTTTAGAAGTAAATTCTTCTATCTTACCAATTGTTCTAAATAACAATGTAAACCAAAGGAGACCAAATTATCTTTGCAGGGAAAGAATACTAAAGTTTTTCTTGGAAAAGGGCCAGTTTTAGGTAGGGGGTGTTTATGGCCTGGGGACTTACTGTAGCAATAGAAAAAGATTAATAATTTGCACATGTTAGATTCTTGGAAGGCAGGATACAGCTGTAAAGAATTAACCCCTCTTGAGAGATGTAAAAACACAGAGCAGCTGAGAGGAGACCTATTGGGAGGGACTAAAAACTGTTCAGGCTACAGATGTCCTCAAAGTGAAGCAGAGAAAGTACTTTTGGGAACTGACATGCTTTTGTCTTTGCTTATAAATGGGCAGATAACTTAAAAAATTTTAGACAAAAGGAGCAAATTGTGCCCAATTAAAATGTATTATTGAAATATTAAGTAAGCACTATAATGAATTGTTTAAAGAAATCACTACTACAATGCTTTTCTCAAGGATGACCTAAAATAAAAGCCACTCCATTAAAGGAAAGTATGTACATCTGTGTGATGAGGCCCTATACCTCTAACTTTCTGAAATGCTGCTTCATTGACTGACGAAGACTCATTTTTCAGAATACACAGACCTAAAATAATAAGTAATCAAATCAAAACATTTTGTCAATGAGTAAATGAGAGGTCCAAATTCCATTTTAACTGAAATTGGTGGTTGAGTTTTTGCTTCATGGAAGAGAAAAGTGGCTGCTATGCTTCAATGAAAGAAGCCCAACATAACTTTTAAAAAGATCTTAAAACACAGGTTTAAAGAGTGAAGATATTACTGAAAACATTTTATAACATCTGCTTTAAGTAAATCTCATTCATCATTCCAATTTCGTTTAAGCCTGAAGCAGAGATGGAAAAAATACACACCCGACTTAATGTATAATTCAGTACCTTGGTGTTTCCTTCAAAATAATACGCCAGTGGTTCTCAAAGTGTGGTCTCGGGTCCCCTGGGCGTCCCTAAGACTCTTTCAGGGGCCTCACAAGGTCAGACTTATTTTCATAATAATACTAAGACTTTTTTTTCTTTTTCCACTTTCACTGTCTCATGAGAGTTCAAGTGGACTTTCCAGAGGCCACATGCCATATGATGACATCATCACTCTGGAGGCTAATGGAATGTGTATGCATGTGTATTCTTCTGTTTGGGGGGATTTTCTAGGTAAACTCTTTGGGGTCATCAGTAATTTTGTATAAAGTAGTCTTGAGACCAAAAAGTCTGAAAGGTATTAAAATATGGTCATCTGGCCCACCTCACAACAACATCCTTGCCTGTATCTTTGATGTTTTCAATGCTTTCTACATAGTGTTAAACACATTGCAGTTGATACTATTATGATTAAAGAGTGAACATATCTGTTATATGTACATTTAAAACTCTGTCCTTTAAAAATCAATGAAAGAAAGCTGTCATCAGCTTATAAAATATATAAAAGTAGAGCTGCTGTCCTAGGGAGAAACACAGATCTGCCTGTGGGCTGGCTCCATAGACTCCACCAGAGTTTCCTGAACTTCTACTGAGACATTATGAAAACTACCAAGTTGGATTTTCCATATGTGTATGTGTGTGTGTGTGTATATATATATATATAGAGAGAGAGAGAGAGAGAATTGTTCTACACATATAATTTTATATGATTTCAATAACAATCTGATGAGGTATACGAAATAGATAGTATCCCACAATAAATACAAAGAAATTGAGAGGCTTGGAGATGTGAAATAAACTGTCCAAGGGCACACACTAGTAAGTGGTGTGGCCAAGCCTGACACCAATGTCTTCCAATTCCACGTCCACGGCCTTGTCTCTATACCATTCTAGCTCTACCTGGCATTTCAAACTGCTCATAAACTTAAGCCTAATTTTTATAACTATTATATATTTAGCTCTGTTCTTCCCTAGGAATGGAGAGAGGAGAGAAGAGCCCTCTTTACTCATTCTGAGTTTTTCTCAAGAATTGTCTTCCAAAATCCTACCTTGACAAGCACCTCCGTGAAGATAAAATTTACTAGGGAGCTTTCTGTTAACATTGTTCCCCAAATAGAAAGAGCAAACAAGCAAATAAATACAAGAGGGAGACGAGGAGGGGGTAATCATTTAGGAAAAGGTATGTCCCAAGATGACAGTGATTCTGCTTAAATTCTCCTCCTTTTTTTTTTTTTTGCCCAACCCAGTGGGCATACTGCAAGTTGAAAGAGACAGGTATCAAGAATTTAAATTCTTCATATATTGTACACATATGAGGTTTTAAAAAATAGTGTATTTTAACTGAAAAGTATGCACCTTACACCCTTATTTCGGGTAAGTAAATAAACACGACAGGATGAACAGCTTTCTAAGGTCAAATAGAAAAGGAAACAGCTAAACAAAGTTAAAAATTAACAAGGCAAATCTACAGTACATCTGATTTAATCACTATACTGGTTTTTTCCCTTCATTAGGCAGTTGTTACCAGACCACCTTTCCCTTTTCTATAAATTCTTCTTCATTCCTCAATCTCCAACAATGATACGCCAACTTTTATTTGCAGCTCAGTTATGTGTTTGGTGGGGGAATAGGACTTCGACAGCAGTATATTTCTGAGGAATAGGTCAGTCCCCTACTGAGTTGGAATTTGCAACCTTCTTGGGGTTGCCTGGCCCAGATATTTTTTGCTAGACCAAGAACTGAACATGGTCATTATTTCAGACTTCAGAAAAACATTCACAAGCTGGTCTGATCTGTCTAAAGCTACATTAAAAGCTCCCGAATACCATTCCGATTAGCCAGTGTATTTTGAATAATTTTTCAACGAAAATAGCACCACACACAAATCAAGTAATAGAAGCATTTGTCAAGCTGTGTTAGTTAATAGTAACTAATATAAAGATTACAGAATATTCAGGGAAAATTAATCTAATGATTTAACACAATCATATGTTTAATTAACACAATAATGTTTTGCATACCAACTCATTCTACTGTCTAAAACAGCATTTTATCACACAAAACAGAATAACAGTTGACTTATACAATATTCTTTATCACCACGGTGTTTTACACTATGTATCTAATGTACTGTTAAAAAATAAACTGAGGCATATTAAAAACTTTGAGCTGTTTTAAGCAAAAATGGATTCGAATCAGGCAGCATCCAGTCTAGCACATAGAAAGGAACTCCAAGGAGCTGTACAAAATGAAACACTTTTATAGGCAGATGGGAGCAGGAACAAGGAAGTTATACTAGGCCAAAAAGCCAGTTGGTTATTGCAGGATTACTTTCCTTTAGGGATGGTAAGGGTCTATCAGGCAGATTGCCTAGCTAGTGCTCGCATGTGATTCCTGATTGACTGATTTAGGATCCCCTTTCTGGGAGAACCAAAACTGTAATTAAGTCTCAGCTTGGTGAGGTAAGGCTTGGCGTAAATGATTCCATTCTGAGCTTGTCTTGTTTGTAACAGTACGCAGGGACTTTGCCAAGTGGCTAAAATTTATTACCCCATTTTACAAATGCTAATAATAGACACAGAAGTTAAGTAATGTTCCTGGAGTCATATCCCAACCAGTGGTGCTACTGAAACTGAAGGAGAGAATTCTTGCTTTCCAGTTAGGTTCTTAAGCTTCTATGTTACTTTGAAATTGTCTTACTATCGCAAATGTTTTCTATCCAAAGCATTGTTTACTGAATATCTACGATAAGCCAGGGAATTTTACATGTTATCTCATTAAATCCTCATACACCACCCTGCTATAAAATGTTTACTGGCGAGTCCACTGAAGTTCAGAGATGTTAAGTAATTTGCAGGCGACTGAATCAAGATTCTAGTTCCAAGTTCAAGAATCTACCTTTCACTACCTTGCTCCACTTGCCTCCACTACAAATCTGAAAGAAAAACATTTCTGCAAACAATCACGCATGAATAACCCACAAAGGCTAATACATCCCAAGACGACTTAACAATAATCTCTTCTTAAGGGAAAACAATAAAATGACATTTTTTTAAAGTAAAAATAAGTTACTAGAAAAAACAAGAAGTGATTAAGAACAATTCATTTTAAAGCAGGGATCAAAATTTAGCAAATATATATAGATGTCTTAGTATGTCAGGCATTATGCTAAGTCCTAGCCTCACGGTGCTTACTTTCTAGAGTATTTTGATATAGAAATAAGGAGATATAAACAAGAGAAGGAAGAGTAAGGAAAAATTAAATACAAACACCTGCGGTCAGAGTGGGAACCAAGAACCAAATGAGTCCGGCATGAAAAACCCCGTCACGCTGTTTCACGAAAATTTTCCAAATTACTTTAAGTCACAGACAGTTGAACACCTGCTGATTTTCATTAAGGAAGAATAAGATTTAGTTTCAAAAATGATTGTTTCATGTGTTTCTTTACCTGAGGGAAGCCTTCAGCCAAACAGAAACATCGCGAACGGGGCGCACGGCTTCAGAAACCCTCTGGTAGTTCCCATTCCTTTCTCTGATTGGTTCCTCCCCGGACAGGAAGTCCCGCCCCCCCTCCCCGACGGAAAGGCTGGAGACCGAATTCAGGTGGAGACGGAACTCTGCCGGAGACTGGAGCTTGTGAGGTACAGCAGTTAAGAGTGGCCTAATTGTGGTTATAGCCTCCTGCTAAGTTTATGAGCTTTTTAATTTTTCAAATAACTAGTCTGGTTATGGTAACAACTTTACTACCCTGATGGTACCTGTGGAGCCTTTTTAGAGGTTTAAAGGAAGAAGAAAAAGACTGCCTCCTTCCAGGCAGCCACCTTAGTGCGTGGGTCAGCCCCGTGGAGCTGGCTGGTGGCACGGGGAGGACAGGGTTTGGGGGCAGAACTCTTGTAACTAGATGGGTGAAATACCCCTATTAACTTGCTGTTGTGACAACACTGTTTGGAAGGAGTTTGTTTTATATGATATTAAAGCAGTATGGCCAGACTTTAGCTGACTAGTAACAAAGTAGCTGGAGTAGCCCCAAAGTAAACACATTAGCTTTACTAAAAAAGACTGGAACATTTACCTACAAATACCCTCTTCAGTTAAGCGCTTCCTGAGGAGGACACAGAGGTCTGTTTATTTTTCCAACAACAAAGCATCAGACATCTTTGCTTGGGAAAAATCTTTGGATATTTGACTACTTTAATTTTTTTTTTTAATTGGGGATTGAAGAAAGACTTAAGCTCAACTCAGTTACACCCCTTGTTCGCCTTTGTAATTACTGCCAAGAGAGAAACTAAGTTGCTTCTAGCTCTTAGGCTGCTTGGGGAGCAGGGCGGGCTGATGTTAGAGTCCCCTTGAGATAATGATTCTTCTGGGTCAGTCAGAAGAAACAGTCTGCAACAATGGCAATCCCCAGGGTGACACTTCTCGAGGGGGCCTAGATTCAGCTGTCAGTCACCTTCAGCCCAGAGCCATCAAATCCATTTACACAAAAGCTGGTTATCACAAACCTTTTGAAAAGCTAAGTAAAGAGGAGATTTACCCATCCTTGAATCTTCATTCTTTTTTCTTTGATTCCCTCATTTCCCCTATCTTTCCTTTTTTTCCCCAAGTACCTCTGGGAACTTCTGGGATTTTCCCCCTTCTTTTGTTTCACCCTAGATCTTACACTATTGTTATCTTAAAGCTTCAGCTTAAGCTTGAATATAACTCTCAAGACATACAGAAATAAATAACCATACTCTTGTATGAAAATTTTAAATTCTGATAAGTATTTTTGTCTCAAAAGGATAGGATTTTCTGGGGGTGAGAAAGGATTGTTTAATGTTATAATGTTGAGAAAAGATCTGTGAGTATTTTAAGTATTTCAGCATATGTTTGGCTATGCATGTACATTTGTACATCCCTTCCTATTGTATACATACCTTTTTATTTTTGTAATTTTTACACTAAAGAGACTATAATATAAAAGCTTGAATCAGTTTGCAACTGAAATGATCCTCAACAACCTATACAAATATGAAAAATTATTTCATTGTGTAAATATAACTGAATTTCAATTATAACAGTTCTTTCTGTGAATTCTATAACTTTGTAATTATAAGGAACTGATTTCCTTTCACTAAGAAAAGGAGACATTCTGGTCATGCTCTAGAAATTCTGATTTTCTCTGTGTAATGGTATTATTATGAACATTTAATTTAACAAATTGAAAGAGTCTTAATTAGTGAAAAGTATAAATAAAATACTACATTAAAATGTAAGTTTATTTTGTTGATGTATGATTGCTAGAATTAGACTAACAAACTATTGCCTAGTATAATGCCTTAAGGGAGCATTTGTAATCGTAATTAGTTTGTCAGTTATAAGAAATTTTAGTGTCACGACTGTGGATAGAAGCCACATAGCAAATAGCCTAGGCTTGGTAGAGATATGAGGCCTGGTAAGAAGATCAGGCCAAGGAAAATCCATACTTAGAGCCAAAAGACACTTTATAAAGAACAAGATAGGACTTCCCTGGTGGCGCAGTGGTTGAGAGTCCGCCTGCCGATTCAGGGGACGCGGGTTTGTGTGTGCCCCGATCCGGGAAGATCCCACATGCCGCGGAGCAGGTGGGCCCGTGAGCCATGGCCGCTGAGCCTGCGCGTCCAGAGCCTGTGCTCCACAAAAGGAGAAGCCACAACAGTGAGAGGCCCGCGTTCCGCAAAAAAAAAAAAAAGAAAAAAAAAGAACAAGATAGTTCACATGCAGTGGCAAGCTATGTCACTAAGGCCAGTACTAACTACTATTCCAGTTGCATATGATATAGCCCAAGCTAGTTCAGCCTTGATCTCCTAGTTACTACCAAAAGGGTACCAAATATTCCACTGAAAAATAATTGGGTGTTTCATTTATTCATTCAACATATTTCTTGAGCATTTACTACTACTTGCCAAGATATAATAGTGAAAGGATCTTAAGTAACTTACCATGTAGTGGAAGGAACCAGAACTAAGTGGGTTTTTGAGGATGATCAAAAATAAACTGTTGTCAAGTGAACATTGAAGTCTTACTTGTAAAATTAATCTGCCCATTCAGACTATATAATGTTCACTGTGTCCTAGGAACATTGTTAGAATTTAAGGACATAAAAATCAATAAAATAGGGACTGTATCCAAAGATAGGGTCCTACTTCACTAACTTAGTATAGGCGACTGTTATCTCTTCAGGAACCCAGGCCTGCATGGTTTGGATCTTGCTGATCTCTTAGACCCCTTTTTAGGTGCTCCATTTCCCTCACATCACATTCTAAACACATGAGTTTTGGGGGTTTTGTTATTTGCTCTCTGCTGTTGAAACATGTC
This sequence comes from Tursiops truncatus, assembly GCF_011762595.2. Lineage (NCBI taxonomy): Eukaryota > Metazoa > Chordata > Mammalia > Artiodactyla > Delphinidae > Tursiops > Tursiops truncatus. The sequence goes on along the minus strand of NC_047040.1, from coordinate 68,032,092 downwards.
ATCTCTTTTTCTCTTCAGGGCCTTTGGGATGATTGCGGTTCAAGTTTATAAAATTTTATTATATAGTTCACCTCTGTACTTACTATGAGGAAAGTAGAGGTATTAGCTTTTATGGGTGGATGTTACCTCTAGTGGGAAATTTTGATCTCTTAATCCACTGGATTCTGATAACATTGTATATTAAATGCATGAAATAAACTCTTCATACTGTCACTCATCTGTTTGATAGGTTTTACTAGTTGACTTTTTCCTGTGCCAGTATCATTACCACAATTGTGTACCTCAGTACAGATTATACAATTGTGAAACATTACTTTGTTGTCTAAATATTATTGAAATTCAAATATAACAGTTCTTTCTGTGAGTGCTGTAACTTTGTAATTAGAAGGAAGTGATTTCTTTTCACCAAGAAAAAGAGAATGGTCATGCTCTAGAAATTCTGATCATCTCTATGTAATCTCTAGATTGTATAGTGTTCATTTCCTGAGGCTGTTCTGACAAATTACCACAAATCAGGTAGCTTAAAACAACAGAAATTTATCCTCTCACAGTTCTGGAGGCTAGAAGCCTGAAATCAAGGTCAGCCATGCCCCTCTATAGGCTCTGGGGGAAAATCCGTTCCATGCCTTCCACCTAACTTTTTGTGGTTGCCTTTAATCCTTGACATTCCTTGATTTGTAGCCTTATCACTCTAATCTTTGCTTCTGTCCTGTTGCCTTCTCCTCTTTTGTCATGTGTCTCTCCTCTGTGTGTTTCTTTTAAGGACACATTATGGATTTAGGACCCACCTAGGTAATCCAGATGGTCTTCTCAAGAACCTTATCTTAATTACATTTGTAGATATCTTTTTCCAAATATAGTAACATTTAGAGTTTCTAGGAATTTGATGTGGACATATCTTTGGGACATATCCTAGAGTTTCTAGGAATTTGATGTGGACATATCATAAACATATATTTAACCCAATATGTATGGGAATTTATTCATTTGATATTTCTTATTTTTCTTATGTTTTCATTTTGAAAACAAATTATTCATGATGCCTTAATACAGTTTGAATGACTAATATATATATTCAACACTTAGCTTAAAAACTGTATTTAGGGCTTCCCTGGTGGCACAGTGGTTGAGAGTCCGCCTGCCGATGCAGGGGACACGGGTTCGTGCCCCGGTCCGGGAAGATCCCACATGCCGTGGAGCGGCTGGGCCCGTGAGCCATGGCCGCCGAGCCTGCACGTCCAGAGCCTGTGCTCCACAACGGGAGAGGCCACAGCAGTGAGAGGCCCGCGTACCGCAAAAAAATATATATATATATATATTTAATCTGTCAGATTTTATGATTAGGAATTTCTATAAAATTTTGATGACCTGGTTCTAGGACTATAAGAATTTCACTGAGGAAAATATTTGGTTCATATTGGGTATAGGAAATCATATGTCCTTTGTCGGCTCATTTTCATAATCTAAGAGGAAGAGGCCAAGGTAATGACTATCAGAATCAACCATATGGTACAATCATTTGTTTGAAGCGCATTGACAAAGAATTAATGGTTTAATAGGAGAAAAATACATTAGAGAAACATATAAATTTCAGTTAACAATAATTGGGGAAATTAGCAAGATGAGCGTCCATTATGGTTGTTTATGTATATATTTTTTAATTTCTTATACTTACGAGGTAGCCTTACTTATAAAAGATTAGAAGGACAAATGTGTTTTTTATTGTACACATATATAAAAATCATTGATAGAGGACTTCCCTGGTGGCACAGTGATTAAGAATCCACCTGCCAATGCAGGGGACATTATGTGGTTTAATCCCTCGTCCGGGAAGATCCCACATGCTGCAGCCACTAAGCCCGTGCGCCACAACTGCTGAGCCTGTGCTCTAGAGCCTGTGTGCCACAACTGCTGAGCCCGCACGCCACAACTACTGAAGCCCACACGCCTAGAGCCCATGTTCCACAACAAGAGGAGCCACCACAATGAGAAGCCCGCGCACCGCAACAAAGAGCAACACCCACTCACTGCAACTAGAGAAAGTCGACGCGGCAAAAAAGCAACAAAGACCCAACGCGGCAAAAAAAAAAAATTATGATAATCATTGATAGATATAGACCCTAGTGTTTGTTAGCTGAAATACTGACAGATTACAGCTGAGCTGATTGTTTCCAAGGATTACATTTTCTCTCTTTTTTTAAATTATATTTAGCCAAGATTATCTTCTTTTGGAAACGTACTTAGAAGTTAGGAATTAGCCTGAAGAAAGAACATTAGGGAAGGAAACAATGGTTTAGAGAATGATACTTTGAGAAAAGGAAAATAACATTAGAAACAAAAATATAATGGAATTCAAAACAGCTATATTATATATGAAAAAATGTATAAAATACTAGAAAAACAGTACTTAAATGGAAAAAATTCACAATCAAATGCACTGTTTTGTTTGATTGGAAAATAAAAGACAATTTGTATTTTTAACTGAACTCTGTAGAAGGTTATGGTCATCTCAACATGAAACATAGTATCAAAGCCATGACAGTCTACAGTTTACACAGACCTTTTCGTGGATTAGCTAGGAGCTATTTGACCTAGCCAGAGAGTTTTTGTGTCTCAGATTTTCATTTTTACAATGGAAGACTATCTATCATGGTGATTTTTGTGTTGATAATGAAAATAAGTGATTGATATTTCCATCTGGTAGCAAACCAGGCACTTAGGGAGGCATATTAACTATATCACAGCAGTAGCAATTCACCAAATCAGACTTAAGTTGCCTGGAATAGTTTTTCTTTCCCTGACCTCCAACCCTCGAATATTTGAGTTATTAATTTACTGGCAAGGAATAATCAAGTCATAGCCGAACAATGTAAGGGAATTCTGGGAAATGGATTGAGTTGAGAAAGATTTTCTGTTTAACAAGGATTGCTCATTATAGATTATTCTTCAAAGGAAAAACAGATGATAGAGTTAGAAACTGATGAGATCAGAAAAGGAAAATAGAAGATTATGTATATGGTGTGTGTGTGTGGGGGGGGGGTGTTGAGAATCCTTGACACAGGAGTGAGCAAAAACACAGGGATATGTTGGAATCTATTTTGCACCCTCAGCTATATTATCTCAATCTATTCTTTATAATCATTTCCAACTCTGTTTTTCTCACACACCAACAGGATTTACTCAATGTCATTTCCAGAAGTAACACCTCAAGAAACATTTTCAGAAACAGTTTGTCAATTCCAGGATACTGATACTTTTAGCAGCCAGAAAAGAATTTCTGAAAATCATTTCAAAGACCAAGGTTTCTGAAAATACCATGAGCCCTTTTTTTCCCCCAAACAAATTGTATACAGTGTACACACATTAAAGAAAATTGGTAAAATGAAGCCTAGAGACTAGAAAGCATCAGTGTTTCACCATTTATGTTTGGATGTATCTGACTTTTGTCTAAAAATCTTGATTTTTCTTTCAGTTATTTTTGGAACAATTAAGCTGTATTGAGATGCTTTTGTAGATGACAAGGTTTTATTTGGAAAGCTAGAATAAAGGTTTTCTTTTACAAAAATTTATTTACTTGGCCAGTGAAATCCACTCCCTCCAAGATTTGCTTTTACTTTTTAAAATATTTGTTCCTACGTTCTTAAAAATCTAGAAAGTAAAATAAACTCCTTGTGGAATATAGTTTACATGGATTTTTTTTTTCAGTGAAAGGGTGGTACTTATTCCATTTTAAAAGAATCAAATATATTACAAATGAGGGAATCTGCTTTTTATTGAATGTATCAGTATATATAAACATATTTATATAGGTATGTGTGTTATTGTCTTTATTCCCTTATTTCCAAGGAGAGATGTATATAATGTATAGTTTAATCATTCAGACCATAATTATAGCCCATGAGTATGGAAAAATCATGAAAAATCTGTTGGCTTAAATTGAAAGTAAAACTCAGGTCTGAGATCTTAACCATTTAAAACCTTGAAATCTCATAAATAAAGCATCGTTGAGCCTGGTCCCATCTTTCATAACAGCTCTCCAGAGAAAATCCTAAAAGCCAGGGCACTCTAAGATGAGCTGTGGATGATTCAGTAGGTGGCACAATTTTCACTGAGTCAGTACTGAACTGATGCCCCAGCATGGTATGAGGGGGCACTGCACTGCTGGAGGTGTCGTCTAATGGATGAGGGTAAAACCAAGGTCTTGACCACCAGCAGTTATTAAAAATCCCATGGCACTTTTCAAAAGAGTAAAGATGATGTTAAACCCTGTGTCCTGGCTAATTTCCAAATTGGGCAATTATATTCTGCCTACTTAAAATTTCTCTGTAATTTTAGTTGGATAATATATTCCTCATCTTCTGTCCTATGCTTTTGCTATTTCCAGTTTAGAGGTGGATGCATTTCTGTGGTGAGGGAAGTGTTGCTTCTTTGCAAGGTCTGAGATCAGGGGATGAAAGGTACAACATACATCTATCAGAACAGGTGCCATATTAGTTTGTTTCTCTTGTGATTAGGCTGACTGTAAGAAAATTGTCAAATAAGTGTCTTTAAATATAGCCTCGTCAGGTAGTCAGAGGTGCTATGCTTGCAAAGGTTTCCAAGATGGGTATTTTAATTCTATTAAGTTGTGACTAAGAAATGAGGCTTCTCTTGAAGTGAATATATTATGTAAATAGTAACAATTTAAGCATAAAATTATAGACATTTAATAGGAATAATTAAATTTTCCAACATTTGCCTAGCAAGGCCTATCATATAGTCACCTAAAACATTAGTTACCATATCATTTTTCACTTATAATGTATTAGAATTTTGTCCAAATCAGTAGTTGCTAAGAGAGAAGGTCACTGTTGGAGAACAAATGGAAAGTATTTCTTAAAAAATAAAAATAATAAAATAATTGTTGGTTAGCATGCCCTGGATTTTGGGAAAACCTGTAGAAAACATTCCTAAGGAAAAGACCAATAGTGGCACTGTGTAAGGCCAGACCCACACTTCCTGTGTTTCCAGCTTCACACAATACTCTGGGATCAGCCCCATAGGAAAAAACGTACATTAGGAATTTAGTGTCATAGGTGGTAACATTTACATTTATCTTGACTATTTAGACGCTTGGCGAAAAAATGATAAAAACTATCAACAACTCATTTTTCTCAAGCACTAAGTATTTTTCTGCAAAGGCAAAAAAGATCAATCTAATCTCTTAGCCTTCAGTACTTTCATATATTACCTTTTTTTAACAGAATCTTTCCAAGTCTTATTTTGTAACCTCAAATGTTTCTATTTCTAACAATTAATGTTAACTCTATTACAAAGACTTTTCCAACTAACTTCAAGTCATTCTGCTTTACAGATATATTAAAAACTTATCTTGTGCTTATTAATAATAGAATTAATACAGGAAAATGCTTCAAAGCAAAAGAAATATCTGGCAGCATGCAGAAATAATACTAAATACTGTAGTAAATAAACATAGTAATTCTGTTTGCATAAATGCTGTGACTGCCTAATAAAGAAATCACTTGAAAAGGAAATACCATCTTTAGAATTTGAACTTGCCTTCAGCAGAAAATATTATAATGTTTTTAGCCTAGCTTTGACAACTACAACAGACTGTACTGAGTAACAGTAAGAGTTCACTTTGTAACAGGAAAAGTAGTCACTCTGATCACTTTGTCTTTTTAGTATGCAGCCCAGAGGATTCAGAAAAAGATTACATTTACCATAATTAACATATATGTAAATGGAGATCATGGCTATGAATGATAAATTTTCATAGCAATTTAAATCTTGTACAAATTAATCAACCATACAGACACTTGATTAATGAAAGGCAGTGTCACTTTAAAATGCAACATGTTAATATATATTACTGTTATCACAGATCAAAGAATCTTTAAATGTAAACCAATTAGGACAAAGTTCAATCTACATTTTTTAACAGATTTAATTCCCTTGTAATTATGATGACAATTTGAAAAAATATGTTGTTCCACTTTATTTACTAATTTTAGTGAAAAGTTGTGCAAATGAATTTTGGGTGTTTTATCATAGTGAATGGATTCCCAAAATATAGGATTACAGTACAGTGAATGCACAAAAACAATGATAAATTGGATGCAAGTTATTTATTCCCATGTCATGCTAAGTTTATAAGTTTTCTTCTAATAATTCCCTATTTTTGCTCTCACTGAGAGAGTTATATTAAACCAATTACTAAATGACTGATATTCTCACTTGGTACAGTGAGATGAGATTTTACTAAGAGCTGTTTTTCTTGGTCTTTGAGGGATAAAAAGTGAAAACTCTTGTAGACTTGAATTTATTGAAAATAGTTTTTATTTTCATAGTGAAAATGAATGCCTAATTTCTAGAAAAGAAATCTTTTTAAAATATATAAAATTTACAGTTAATGCATAAATATATGTTCAAAATTTAAGGTCTGAAATATAAAGTTCCTCTATAATTATTTTTTTGCCAACAGAAGTTAGGCATAAAAACAAACATACTGCTTTGCAAAGTCGATATAGATCTATTTTACAAGGGAAACCCTACAATTGGTCATTAATTTTTATCAGTAAATTGGGAATCTAAGCTGTTGCCAAATTTTACCACTTAAACCAGTACATCATAGAATGCACTATTGATAAAATAACAAAGAAAGAGAGCAGCCTGTACTAGACAGAAAGATGAAAAAAATGTGACAGTGAGTTCTTTGTTAAACTCCTAGTAGCAAACTATGCTCAATACGGCTAATAATTATTGAACGTTTTCTATGTGCCATATGCCATATTAAGAAGTTGGCACTTTAAAAATATGCATTTGTGATTTGATTATTAAATCATTTAATCCTGATAACACTTCTATAAAATAGAATTATTACTTGACTGAAGTAGTAGTAAAACTGGAATTTTGACCTTAGTCCTCATTTCAAAGTTTGTGTTCTTTAAATACTATGCCATACTGTCTCCCTATGACTATGTAGCATTGTTTATCCTTATCACTATATCTAGCCTCTTAAACAGTCTCATCAGAGCTATAATGCTGCTGATGTTGGTACAGGACCACACTTTGAGAACCACTACTAAGGCACTACAAATTCTGTGAAAGGTTTAAATAGCACTACAGTATCATGAATAACGTTTAACTCAGTCCATTGGAATTGTAATAAAACCTGCCTTTAATACACCTCTCCTGGAATATGAGAAAAATAGATGAATAGATAGATAAAATATTAGCAAGCCTATTTAGTCATTAAGTGAGCATTTAATACTTAGCCAGGATCTGCACAAACTGCTAGGGATACAACAGTAAACAAGGCTCCTATTCCCAGGAGTATACAGTATAGTGAGAAAGGCAGAAAAGTAAACTGCCAATTATAATACATTGTGGTAAGTTAAGAGTTAATTCATGGTGCTGTGGGAGTGCATAAGACTGCCCTCAAAGATAGAGAAAAAAGAAAATTAAACTCTGTAAACTTAAGCTGTTTTGTACAGCAGAGGTATATGTGGGACTTCTAGGGAAGTCAGTGCTGCAATGTTAAAGTCATTAAAGGTGTGGCTTTAAGAAAAAACCTTCGGGCAAGGCAAGGATTGCAAAGATCATAGACACTACCCAGTTGAAGATTATCCAGGCTTTTAATGAATATTATAGAAAGAGATGCTGATCATTATATTAGTTAAAATCACAGAAAACCCCTAAATAAAAGTAGTTTAAACAATTTTGTTTCTCTCACATTCATTAAATTAAGATTAAAGGAGTCCAGTGCTGCTGTAGCAGCTCCATAAAGTCATAAAAGATGCCAGCTCCTTCCTTCCAGCACAATACTTCACCACTCCTAGGATTTGGTCCTCAATCTCATGGTCCAAGGTGGCTGTTGGAATCTAGCTTTCATATCCATCTTCCAGGCAAGAAAATGAAAGAAGAAAAAAGGTTCAACCCTCTTTTGTTTTTAAGGAGACTCTCCTGATGTATCACTGAACACTTTCCTATATACTGGGTTGGCCAAAAGGTTAGTTCAGTTTTTTCTGTAAGATGGTTCTAGTAGTGTCTTTAAGTTCATTTGAAACAATTTTGTTAGATTGTATTGTGACAGCTGTCGTATCAGTGTGCATTTAAAAAAACACTTATCAAAGTTGGTGAATTTTTGTATGGCCATTTTAATATTGAAGATGGAAGAAAGAAAGCAACATTTTTGGCATATTAATGCTTTATTATTTCAAGAAAGGTAAAAGCACAACTGAAACACAAAAAAGATTTGTGCAGTGTATGGAGAAGGTGCTGCGACTGATTAAACGTGTCAAAAGTGGTTTGCGAAGTTTCGTGCTGAATATTTCTCACTGGACGATGCTCCACTGTCAGGTAGACCAGTTGAAGTTGATAGCAATCAAATCGAGACATTAATTGAGAACAATGAACATTATACTAAGCAGGAGACAGCCGACATACTCAAAATATCTAAATCAAGCATTGAAAATCATTTGCACCAGCTTGGTTATGTGAATCGCTTTGATGTTTGGGTTCCACATAAGTTAAACGAAAAAACCTTCTTGAGGTATTTCCTCATGCAACTCGCTACAGAAACATAACAAAAATGTTCTGTTTTTAAAACAAACTGTGACGGGCAATGAAAAGTGGATACTGTACAATAAAGTAGAATGGAAGAGATGGTGGGGAAAGCGAAGTGAACCACCACCAACTACACCAAAGGCTGGTCTTCATCCAAAGAAGATGATGTTGTGTATATGGTGGGATTGGAAGGGAGTCCTCCATTACGAGCTCCTTCTGGAAAACCATACAGATCATTCCAGCAAGTACTGCTGCCAGTTAGACCAAATGAAAGCAGCATTCTATGAAAAGCATGCAGAATTAGTCAACAGAAAATGCATAATATTCATCAGGATAACGCAAGACTGCATGTTTCTTTGATGACCAGGGAAAAGCTGTTACAGCTTTGTTGGGAAGTTCTGATTCATTTGCTGTATTCACCAGGCATTGCACCTTTGTGTTTCCACTTAGTACGGTCTTTACAAAATTCTCTTAATGGAAAAAAATTTCAATTCCCTGGAAGACTGTAAATGACACCTGGAACAGTTCTTTGCTCAAAAAGATAAAAAGTTTTGGGAAGATGGAATTGTGAAGTTGCCTGAAAAATGGCAGAAGGTGGTGGAACAAAATGGTGAATATGTTATTCAGTAAAGTTCTTGGTGAAAATGAAAAATGTGTCTTATTTTTACTTAAAAACTAAAGGAACTTTTTGGTCAACCCAATACCTCACTGGCCAGAACTAAATCAGATGGCCATAAACTCAGCAGCAAATGATGCTAAGAAATGCAGTCACTTATATAAGTGACCAATGTACTCACCTAAAGCATGGATTCTGTTAATAAAGAAAGCAACTAGTAGTGTCTGTCACAGTCATGATTTAGTTTTCTTAGCTCACAGAGGTGGCAATCACTATTAGTAGAGAAAAATATTTGATTTTTTCTGCCTTAACCTTCCCAAAAACACTCATTCCTTTTGAACGGGTTGAAATCTTTGCAACATTATCTGTTTTGAAGATAGGGCGTAGATTCTCACTACTTTCTGATTCTGAGATATAATCAGTAAACATAAGATATCTTTTAATTATAAATTAAGTCTTGAATATGTGTGGAAAATAATATTTACTTAGCCTTCTTAAGATTAAAAAAACTAAATGCTTCCTTTTCATGACTCTTGAATGTCAAATTATTAAAATTTAATGGTAGTATAAAATGAAAGGTTTGATAATTAAATCATTTTATCATTCATTTATCTGTTCATTCTACACATACATACTGAAGGTACCAGGCTGTGATCTAATGGCTGAGAATACAGAAATTAGTAATACAGTTGAGGTATATGATGATGCTTACATTCTAATGAGAGAAGAAAGATAATAAACAAGTAAATATAAATGTTATAGTTTCATGTATTTTAAGTGATGTTATGGGCTGAATTGTGTCCCCCCAAAATTCACATGTTGAAGCACTAACCTCAGTACCTCAGAATGTGATTGTCTTTGGAGATAGGGCCTTTAAAAAGGTAATTAAGTTAAAATGAGGCCCTCAGGGTGGACCCTACTCCAATCGGACTGGTGTTCTTATAAGAGGAGATTAGGACACATAGAGCAACAGGATGCGTATGTACAAAGAGATGACTATGTGAAGAGGCAGCAAGAGGGTAACCATCTCCAAGCCAAAGAGAGAGGCCTTAGAGGAAACCAACTATGCTTGGACTTCTAGCCTCAAAAACTGTGAGAAAATAAATTTTTATTGCTTAAGCCACTCAATCTGTTGTAGTTTATTATGGCAGCCCCAGCAACCTAATACAGATGCTAAAATGAAAATAAAATAATAACTGGGAGATTATTTAGATTGGTGGTCAAAGAAAGAAACTTTTTTTTTTATTGAGCTATAGTTGATTTACAATATTGTGTCAATTTCAAGTGTACAATAAAGTGATTCAGATATATATAGATATTTATAGATTCTTTTCCAGATTCTTTTCCATTATGTTATTACAAGATATTGAATATAGTTCCCTGTGCTACACAGTAAATCCTTGTTTATCTATTTTATAGGTAGTAGTGTGTATCCATTAATCCCATATTCCTAATTTATCCCTCCCTCCACCTTTCCCCTTTGGTAACCATAAGTTTGTTTTCTATGTCTGTGAATCTGATTCTGTTTTGTAAATAAGTTCATATGTATTATTTTATAGATTTCACATATTAGTGATATCATATAATATTTGTCTTTTTCTGACTTACTTAGTATAATAATCTCTAGGTCCATCCATGTTGCTACAAATGTCATTATTTCATTCTTTTTCATGGCTGAGTAATATTCCTGTGTGTGTATATGTGTGTGTGTGTGTGTGTGTGTACTTTTATTTGTTTATTTATTTATTTATTTATTTATGACTGCATTGGGTCTTCATTGCTGTGCACAGGCTTTCTCTAGTTGCAGCGAGTGGGGCCTACTCTTCATTGCAGTGCGCCGGCTTCTCGTTGTGGTGGCTTCTCTTGTTGTGGAGCATGGGCTCTAGGTGTGCGGGCTTAAGTAGTTGTGGCTCACGGGCTTAGATGCTCCGCCGCATGTGGGATCTTCCCACACCAGGGCTCAAACCCATGTCCCCTGCATTGGCAGGCGGATTCTTAACCACTGCACCACCAGGGAAGCCCATGTACCTTCTTTATCTATTCATCTGTTGACAGACACTTAGGTTGCTTCCGTGTCTTGGCTATTGTGAATAGTGCTGCTATGGACATTGGGGTACATGTATCTTTTCAAAGTACAGTTTTCATCTTTTCTGGATATATGCCCAGGAGTGGGATTGCTGGATCATATGGTAACTCTATTTTTAGTTTTTTAAGGAACCTCCATACTAGTGGCTGCACCAGTTTACATTCCCATCAACAGTGTAAGAGGGTTCCTTTTACGCCACACCCTCTCCTGCATTTATTATTTGTAGACTTTTTGATGATGGCCATTCTGACGGGTGTGAGGTGATACCTCATTGTAGTTTTGATTTGCATGTCTCTGATAATTAGTGATGTTGAGCAGCTTTTCGTGTGTCTGTTGGCCATTTGTATGTCTTCTTTGGAGAAATGTCTATTTAGGTCTTCTGTGCATTTTTTGATTGGGTTGTATATTTTTTTGATTTTGAGTTGTATGAGCCGTTTGTATATTTTGGAAATTAAGCCCTTGCTGGTTGCATCATTTGCAAATATTTTCTCTCATTCCATAGGTTTTCTTTTCGTTTTTTTCATTTTTTATAATTTCCTTTGCTGTGCAAAAGCTTATAAGTTTGATTAGGTCCCATTTGTTTATTTTTTAAATAAGCTTTTAAACTGAGACCCAAATGATGCAAAGGAATCAACCATATAAATATCTGAGGATGTATGTTCCTAGAAGAAGAAACATCTAATGCTAAGACCCATTTTGTCATAAAAGAAATATGCAAAAAGCCAAACTGGCACATGATAATTTTCATCGTCAAAAAATTGTTTACTCAGTGACTATCTGTTCGTGGTGCTATGGAAGGCTTGTAGAGCATAAATATAAAGTGATATAGCAGGCCATTAATAATGTTATAGTAACTATTTCATTGTGCCTATGCTTGTCATTGACCAGTGTCAAAATGACTTTACAGTTGCAGTTACAAATTTAAGGAATTTATTAGCTATTAGCCAAATACTCATTTTTCTCTACAACCACTAGTACACTAATCTTATACAAATAGTTTTTGACTATAGAAAGGAGCTCTTTTGGGTATGATAGAAACAAAATTAGAGCTTGGTTCTAATTCAGACTTATCTTCTTAAATGAGCTTTCTACAGATATAAGATATGAAATGGTTTCATGTTTTCTCAAAACTACAAGTGAAAATGATTATCATTGTTTTTGTGTTCTTTTTTGCCAAATATTATCAACTTGAATTTCACATCATGACTTTTTAAAAGGCTATTATATTATGTAAGAGCATCTTTCTCAGTTCTGTCATTTTTTTTCGTTACTATTGCTTCCACTCAAATCCTAGAATTCTTTACAGATAAAAAATAATAAAAGTGCTTTACACATTATTGGAATTGGCAAGCCTCTTATCATTGTATGGTGACAGACTTGAGCAAAAGAAAGCAAGCTGTAATTTAGTCAGTATTAATGTAAACAAGCATTTCATTTAGAAAGGAATAAAAGCGGCCAAAAAGAAATGCATTTGTTAAGATGAGAAAAAGTTGCAAGAGCCAAATTCAGAGTACCTGAATATGCCTGATTAGTAACAAAATTCCTAAATGGGGGGTGGGGGGGAAGGCTTATATTAGATGAGTTGCCACAGCTCTTTAATGACTAAGAGCAATTTTGTAAATATGACACATAGGCTAGAAAATTCTATATTTTTAATGTATTGCTTAACATTTTCACTATGTTACATGTTTTTATATATTTTTCCTCTTATGTCAAAGGGAACATTTCTAATTTATACCTCACATCTTTTTATAAAAAAATTAAAATAACAACTCTAAACAGCATTAGCTCAATTTAAATCCCATTTGGTGGTCCCTGTATAGTTTTTAATATCATGCAAAAAAAGCCATCATAATTTGCATCCCATCAACTATTCCCTTAACTCTAAAGAGCTATCATGCCACTCCTAGAGTAGGTCTCTAGGGTTGAAGCCTGTTCTATCACTCCTATGCTAGATCTATTTGGTAGTAAAATCAGGGTTACTAGCCTGGTGCCCCTTACCTGGGAAAAAAAAGTCTGTATTAACCCTGTCTTCACTCTTCTCAGAAAACTGATAATAAATTTTGTCCTTTTACTCTCTGCTCTTTTTAATTCCTGGCATTCCAGAAGTTTTTAGACTTGCCTTTCCAGCTCTTTCCTGGAAATGCTTGAGCTGTTTTAATGGTCTAATGTTTTGCAATTTATCTACTTTGGGCAGTTTCTTTTTTTTTCATGGTGACTGTCTGTTAATATTTGTCAAATTACCAGCAGCTATCTCCCAACACATTCCTACAAATTTCATCTCTCCATCTGTTTTATTTCTAAGTCTTTTCTTTTCTTCTTTCTTCTTTACCTCTTTACCAATCCACCTATTTCACCTGTAAATGGACTCTTGGACTCTTAATAATCTTTCTCTCTCTCTTTTTTCTTTTTTTTTTAGAATTATGTTCTAAGGTGTTTCCACATCTATAACTTACAACATAGTAGCTTTGCTGATTTAACCAAAATTATGCTGGAAAACATAACCTTTGCAAAATATCAACAATACCAGTGAATTAGAGAAGTTTTATGGGATCAAGACTGAGTTATTTAATAATATTGGGCATCTGGTAACCTTAACATAAACCATTATTTTCAGTTCTTTCTGCTCAGTATCTACTCACAAGCATAATATTAACTTTTAAAGTATTAACCTTTAAATATTAACTTTAAAAGTATTAAAATGGGGCTTCCCTGGTGGCGCAGTGGTTGAGAGTCCACCTGCCGATGCAGGGGACACGGGTTCGTGCCCCGGTCCGGGAAGATCCCACATGCCGCGGAGCGGCTGGGTCCGTGAGCCATGGCCGCTGAGCCTGCGCGTCCGGAGCCTGTGCTCCGCAACGGGAGAGGCCATAACGGTGAGAGGCCCGCGTACCGCAAAAAAAGAAAAAAAAAAGTATTAAAATGAAGAATAGAATGATTACTTATTTATAATATCTCCAAAAGATTCTAATCATCTAGGTGGAATGAATTATAGTATTGAATCCTTATTTGTTAGTTAATTTCTTATGGCATCCAGAAAATATGGCTGCTGTCTTATACTGATGGAAACCAAGAGCAACCATTGCCTGGCTCTGCCACTTAAGACCCATCAGCTGATATAACTGTATTTTCTCTCTGTATTACTAACAGCCATTGTTGTAACTGCTCTTAATGAAGGCGATTTCCCAACCAAAATACTGACATATGCTATGGAGAATACTTTTAATTACATTGACAACAACCCCTCTGACTACTCTAGGAGAGGATTTAAAAAACGTATTTTTAATGCATCCTTACAAGTGAAACACAATCTCCAGAAATTGTGATGTCAGAACTTGAAATATATGTATAGATTTTTCTGAAATCCACCTTTTTGTAAGTGTAGAATAGTAGTAAGGTCATCTATGATCCAGATTTATTTCTCCAACATGGTTACATTTAAAAACTCAATGGGGGACTTCCTTGGTGGTGCAGTGGTTAAGAATCTGTCTGCCAGTGCAGGGGACATGGGTTCGATCCCTTGTCCAGGAGGATCCCACATGCGGGGGAGCAACTACGTCTGTGTGCCACAACTACTGAGCCTGCACTCTAGAGCCTGCGAACCACAACTGCTGAGCCCACGCGCCACAACTACGAGAGCCCGCGTGCCACAACTACTGAGCCCCCGTGCTGCAACTACTGAATCCTGCGCACCCAGAGCCCGTGCTCCGCAACAAGAGAAGGCACCGCAGTGAGAAGCCTGTGCACCGCAATGAAGAGAGTAGCCCCCACTCACCACAACTAGACAAAGCCCGCACACAGCAGTGAAGATCCAATGCAGCCAAAAAAAAAAAAAAACAATGGGAAGGCATCTAAAAACCTTGTACAGCAATCTTTGTTTTCAATCAAGGAAACCTAGAAGTCTGTGTTAGAACTATTAAGATGAATACAACTGAAGATACCATATTAAGACTCTTGCCAATTTACACCAAACAATTTAACACTATAGATGCCAGTATAGGCACTTATTGTTCTATAAATAGCAATGCATCATTATTAAGAGAGATGTTTTCTAATGAATGTTGGATTTAATAAGAATTTATTCTTTCATTTGACATTTGTCTCCTTAAGCATCTAGTAGAAAGCTAGCTTAATACTAATGCAAAAGCGTAAGCTTTGACTACTAAATTAGGCTGGCAAATGATTCTCTTAAATTGTCTATCACTTCAAAATTTGCATAAAACTCACATAAACTATAGATTCCTTGCTTGTCTTAATATTTAATATTTGGATCCACTTTATACATTTTCGTTTGTTTTTGAGAAATACTGTAACTTACTAAGAGTTCTAATGTAAGAGAGGTGATCTGCTACTAAATCATATTTCTTAATTTCTTAGGTTTTGATTGACCATTTCTGACAACTTTTACCAAAACTGACATGTCTATATGCTTATGCATTAGGATAAGTCTCAGTCGCCACGAAGAACTGTAAGAGCCAATCTAGTAACTTTGACGAAGGACTATTATTCAGTCATGAGAAAGAAGGAAATCATGCCTTTTGCAACAACATGGATGGACCTGGAGGGCATTATGGTGAGTGAAATTAGTGAAAGGTATGTACTGTGGAGTATCATCTATATGTGGAATCTATAAAAGCCAAACTTACAGAAACAGAGTAGAATGGTGGTTGCCAGGGGCTGAGAGGTGGGGCAAATGGGGAGATGTTGATCAAAGGGCACCAACTTACAGTTTTACAATGAATAAGTTCTAGGGATCTAATGTACATAATGCATAGTGATTATAGTTAACAATAGTGAAAGTTGAGAGATCTTAAATGTTCTCACACACACCAAAAAATGGTAATTATGTGAGGTGATGAAGGTGTTAACTAACCCTGCTGTGGTAATAATTTCATAATATATAAGTGTATCAAATAAACACATTGTACACCATAAACTTACAAAATGTTATACATCAATTATATCTCAGCAAAGCTGGAAAAACATCTAGTAACTTTGTCTGAAAAATTAAGACCAGTGACTATACAGTTGAGGAGGCTGTTGTAGATCTTCAGTGAGTAGTTATGAAAGCATTTTAAAAAGTAAGAAGCTACTTTGGAGGTTTGAAGTCATTGTTTCATCTTTGGAGGTCACCAGAAAGGTTGCAAAAATATTCTGAATTTGTCAGTAGAAATCAAGTAAAAATCATCCTTAATAGCATAAAGCAAAATAGCCAATCTTTATTTGTAATTTCATTTAAATAAATGTATACTGCACACCTATTACATATATTACCTAGTGTTATGCTGAGAATCTGGGGAAATCAAAGAACTGAATGAGACATGGTCCTGGCTTTCAAGATAATTTCAAGATAGTAACAAAGACAGGCATAATGATAACTATAATTCAAGGGAGAATAAAGGCATAATCAATGTGCATTGAAGTCAAAGGGGAAGAGCAATTAAGTCTGACTAGGGCAATTAAGGAATACTTTATAAAGGAAATACTACTAAGTTTACCTTTGAAAGACATATGAAAACTTAAATTGGAAAGAAGGAAAAAAGGAGAATTCCAAGATGGAAGAAGTAGTGCAATGTGGAGATAAGAGTGTGCTCGATAAATTTGAGGTATGAAGATGCAGGTAGTAAACAGCTGGATGATTAAGGATGGAGACACATAAGTTGATGAACCCAGGTTTTAGGAACATACTCGAAAAACACTTTTTAAGATGAATTGGAAAATCAACAAATAAGATTAGTGAATATTAATAAACCATGCAAGAGGTCCTGAGCCAGGAAAGTATCACAGAAAATGAAAAGGAAGAAACAGGTTTAAGCCATATTATTGACATTGAATCTACTTGACTGAATGAAAGACTTGTAGAATGTCACTGATTTCAATTGGCAGGAGTCTAGAGAGTATATGTAGGAGTGAATTATATGAGTGTAGACCAAGGTAGAAAAAATATTAGGCTGGATTAGGTTGATAAGGGTTTATTCACTCAGGATTTGTGATTTAATGTGTTGTCTTGAGAACCTAGGAGTGGTGTTAATAGTCTCTTAGGTTGGCTATTCGAAGTCTAGACTCAATCAGTTGGGGCCAATCCAGTGAGGCTGAATAACATTACTTCCCTGGCACGACATAGGGGCAGAAATCAAGCCTCAGAAAAATGGTAACGCTGGAAGGGGTTTATTATGTGTAACCTGATCAGCCAGTCTTCATTTATATTACCCAAGAAGACCCTGAGGAAACGCTCTTTACCAAGACCTTAAGGAATCCTTTGGTAAGGAGGAGTCCCTGTATCCTTGAAAACTGAAGTAGTGCTCTATGGTGGTTATTCTCTCTATGTGAGAGGTGATGGTAGGGCATGGAACAATGGAATTGCATTCCTTGATGATAGTGGAAATAATAGTGCCAGACAGTTAGAGGCCAAGTAGGGGTGCTTATTCATTATAGACTAAGTGGACACAATTATCATAATAAGCCACAGAGACAAAGTAACAATCAGAATGTTTTGACCTTTGGGGATGTTTGGTGGCATTGATCATGGAGCCTTTAGAAACAAAATAAAAGGGCAGCCAACTAGGGAGCTTCTTGGCATATGTAGGAAGAAAAATCCTAGGCCTGGTGGGCATAAAATTAACTTGAGTTACAATAATGGGGATTTAGTTCTTATCTTGTTCCTAGATTTAAGCTACTTTGCAGACCTACAGATCTTTATTTGAGAAGGAGGCCAGGCCCTGTAAGGAATGACCTGGCAATAGGGTCAGAGATATATAGCATGACTCTTTCTCCACATCTGCCTCAGAGGTACCTGCAGCTATTTAACAATGACTGTGCCTGGAGAGGTGGTTCTTGAACTTACGTATGCATCAGAATCACCTGGAGGACTTTTAAAATACGGATCCCTGGGTCCTACTGATTTAGTAAGTTTGGGGTGGAAAAACCAGAGTTTATATTTCTAACAAGTTCTCAAGTAATGTTGATGTTACTGGTTTAGAGACCACACTTTGGGAATCATTGCACTTGAGAAGGAAAGCAGATAGACCTTGTGTGGTTATTAGATATTGTTTTTTAAATGACACTAATGCCTGGAGACCTGAAATACCACTGAGGTTCAGTGGTCAGAGTTAGGATTTATGAATACCTGGTAATAAATTCTGTATTATCAGATGGCCCAAGTCCATTTTCAGAAGGTGTCCAGAGAGACTTCAGATCCATTTTTTTTTCCTACAGGCCAAGAGTATATAGTAAGAATAGGAAAATTTCATAACAGAGAATTCCCTGATGTGGAGTGAGTTCTGTTGCATAATAAGGGCCAAGTTGAAGCTCCTGGAATTGTCCTCCTTTGCCAAGATAAACCAAAAGCAATACCTCATCCCAAGAGTATGTGCCACCCCAAATACTTAAACAATTACAGAGATGGTGAATGCTACGATATCCTCATTTTCCCCACTTGCTTGGTGGCCAATGCAAAAGTCAGATGGGTCTTTGAGAATGAGGATATATTATCAAAAGCTTAATCAAGTGATGATGCCAATCACATCTGACATTCCCAATGTAGTATCTTTACTGGAGGAAATCAATATGGCCTCTGGCACCAGTGACTTAACAAATATATTTGCCCCTTTCCTCTGTTAGTAAAGATAAACAGAGGCAATAGTTTCCTTCACAAGGCAGGGATATCAATATGCCTTTACTCTCTTGGCCTACCCTATGTCATCTCATCTCTCTGTCTTGAGAGAACTTGATTGCCTTGATATTTCACAGAATAACATGATCATTGGCCTTGTTAAATCAAAAGAAGAAGGCATCTTAAATATGAGACATGAGTACCAAAGAGTTAGAGATAGATCCCATGAACATGCAGGAGCCTGTCACTTTAATGAAGTTTCAGAATCCAGTGATCTGGGTCATGTTAGGAGATCCTCTTTAAAGTGGAGTTGATTTGATGCATTACCCTCCATGATGAAAGGAATACAATGCTTGGTGGGCCTTTTTGTATTTTGGAGGAAACACATTGGGGCATGCTACTCTCATGTATTTAGTGAGTAACCTTAAAGTTGCAAGATTTGAGTGGGACTTGGAGCAAGAAAAAGCACTAAAACTTGGCCTTATGACCTAGCAAGCCCAATGGCATTAGAAGTGTTTGTGGCAGACTAGCACATCCCCTCAATTCTCCACTTTGTTTTGTGCCCCAGGAGGCTAAACTATATGGACTGAATAACAGACTCTTTTGCCCTCAACATGGAACCTTTGGCAGTTTTCAATAGGAGAATCAGAATAGACCCATAGAATTTTGGAGTAAGGACATGCTCTCTTCTGCTAATAAACTAAACTCAGAAGAAAAAGCAATGACTCATTTGCTACTGGACCTGATAGAAACTGAACACCTTAACAATAGATACCATAGTACTGTGCAACTCAATTGCAGATCTTTAATTGGTGTTATCTAATTCATGGAACCACAAAATTGGAAGTGCACAGAACAATTCTATTATAAAGTGGAAATGGTATAAATGATGTCTTCCAAGTTCAGAAGGCATAAGTAAATTGCAGAAGCAGGTGGCTCAGATTCCTATTGTACTGGCTTGAACTGCTTTGCCACCTTTCTCTCAACTCATACCTATGATCTTATGGAAAATTCCTTATGACATGTGTCAACATAGGTCTCAGTTAATTAGCATAATGTTTTATGTTAATTAACTCTATCCCATGCTCCAGTGCTACTTTATATGAATAACATTGGTGATGGCTAATGTTTTAGATTTCAGGTGGTAATATGACCAAACTGATATCACTCGGTTGACAATATGGCACCTAATGGGACTTTGTGTGTTGTATTAGTTTCTAGTGCCTGCCATAACAAATTACCATGAACTAGGTGGCTTAAAACAACAAAAATTTATTCTCTCACAGTTCTGGAGGCCAGAAGACCCAAATTAGTATCTCTGAGTCAAAATCAAGGTGTCAGCAAGGCTGTACTCCCTTCAGAAGCTCTAGAGGAGAATATTTTCCTTGCCTCTTTCAGCTTCTGGTGGCTACCAGCATTCCTTGGCTCATGACTGCATCACTCCAATCTCTGCTTTTGTCTTCACATCACTTTCTCCTCTGGGTCTGTATCAAATTTCCCTCTGCCTGTCTCTCATAAGAAGACTTGGAATAGCATTTGGGGCTCACTCAGGTAATCCAGGATAAAATTCTTAACTTAATCTCATCTGCAAAAACCCTTTTTCTAAATAAGGTAATTTTACAGTTTCCAGGAATTAGGACCTCATAGCTTTGGGAACCATTATCCAGCCTACTACATATGACCTCTGTCTTGGGGACACAAATTTTCTACCTGTTGAAGCACAATTATATATGTTGAGATGCAAAAAGGTCAATCGTCCTATATAAATTCCATCTGTTCCTCCACATCCACTCTCTACCATTCTTTATCTCATTCTGTGTTCTGCAAGACTAAACTATATAGACTACATATTAAGCTCTTTTGACCTTTGGCTTGTACTTGAGTTGAGCCCAAATGGGGATCATGGTGAAAGATGGAAGGGAGAGAGGAGGGTGAGGTCAAAGTATTTATTTTCCTATTTCCCTCCTATACCCCCTCACTAAAGACTTTCTGCCTCCCTCTACCAAAAGGTATAACTCCTATTTGACAGCCCTCTCTCTACATAGTTCTCTTTTCTTATTTCCTTTAAGTACTTCTTCTTGCTCCCTCAGGCCTCAGAGAGGTGACAGAACAGTGGTATGCTGGTAAATATTTAACAGCTAGATCTCTAAAAACAATATGCATACATAGACAAATAGATTAATAAGTTTGTTTTAAATTTTTCTGATACAAAGGATGTGTAGAATACAGTTTACGAGTAAAAATAAAATATACAGTACGCTAAATTCCTTACAGCCAATTGATTTTCACAGAATCCTTTTGTTAATTTTTGCTGAACTCTTACAATTGATAAATAAGTGTAGATCCAGCATGGATTTTGGTTGATATTTTCATTTATGTTAATACTTGTGATGAAAGTGAAACAAAATAGATTTTGGAACTTGTTTGTAAATGATGTGAGTGACTTCCTAACTAAATCAGATAATAGTTTTTGACTACTGGAAGAATATATTACCAAATTTTAAAATTATTATTCACAATGTAATGGCTACAGATGTGAAACACTTTTAAATACAATCTGCATTATTAATACTTTCTCTATCACTTTGTCAAATCTATGCTAATTTCTGTGGTGTAATTTCTCCATCCATGGCCAATTTTAAGCTAACGATGTATCATTGAATGTAAAGTTGGAAAGAGATGCAAAGTAGCCTATTATATATTATTTCTGTCATATATTTGTAATAGACATAAATCTCAAGGATACATGTAACAGTAAAATGTAGTAAAATAATTGAGAAATGATGGGTTTTGAATATTTATTACTTTTCCTTTAAATGTAATTTATTTAATTGTAAGGTTATAGAACTTAATTTTTAGTAATAGCTGTTTGACAAAGACTTGCAAACTTACAAAACTATAATAGTCTGTTTTCACTAGCCAGTGCAAGCCTGCTCTGCCACACCATTGTAAAACAGCTCTGCTGTTATTTATCACAGGTACTGTCTTATCCCTTATGGTATTCTATATCTTGTCCATACCTTGTAAACAAATAGTTCCTTAATTAAACTCTCCTCAAATTACCAACATAGAATGTGCCATCTATTTTCTGCTAGAGTCTTGATGGATAAAAGCATATGGATGTTATTTAACTCTATAGAAATGAATGATAATTTCAAGGAGTGAAAAGAAAAAAGGAGGAACGAGGCCTAGAGCACCCCAAATTTGGAGGTGAAGAAACAGAAGGAAGAAACAATAAAGGAGACTGAGAAGTAATAGCCTATGAAATAGAAAAACAGAATAATGTGGTGTTCTCGATAGAAAGAGAAGAAAGTATTTTAAGAAGGAAGCAATGATCAACTCTGCCAAATGCTTAGAGGTCAACTAACATGAGGACTGATAACTGAACGTTGGCTTTGGCAAGATAGATTGTTGGTAACGTTGATATGTGTGCTTTCATTGGAGTGGTGAGGATGGAAGTCTTGTTATGGCAAATTAAGAATGAGAAGTGATTAAGTAGTGACAGCAAGTATAAGATAGTTTTGTGATGAGTTTTGCTATTAAGGGGGAGTGGAGAAAAAGTGCTTTTAGCTGGTGGGAGATGTGGAACTGATCATCCACTGTAACATGAAGACAGAAATATTATATACATGGGGACGAATACAAATAGGTTGTCATATATAACTGTTGTGGAAGTTATGATGTGGTTCTTTTCTGACTGCTTCTGTTTACTCAGGTAAATATTAGGCAATGTCATTGGTTGAGAGTGAAAAAGAATGGGGTGTTTGAGGTTTAAGGAGTGAGAGATGTGAAATAATTGTCATTGTTTTTGATTTTGTGATATTTTACTGAGAGAGCACAATTGAACACAAAAATGTAGTAGGATTGCAAGGACCGTGTAGGGAGAATAAAACCTCTGCATGTGCAGGTCCTTGCTCATTATTTGGCATGTATGTATTAGGAGATTCATTTATTTATTCACAAATATTTATCCTGTGCCTACTGTTCTAGGCAACACAGATATAGCAATGAACAAAATGGAAAAATAAAAAAAATCCTGCCTGATTTTTGATATGTTAGAGCAGAGATTGGCAAACTTTTTCTGAAAAGAGGCAGACAGTACATATTTTAAGCTTTGTGAGCCGGGTGGTCTTTGTTGTAACTACTTGACTCTTATCATTGTAGCACAAAACAAACCGTAGATAATTCGTGAAAGAATGGGCTAGGCTGTGTTTCAATAATATTACAAAAACAGGTGGCAGACTGGATTTGGCCCATGGGCCATTGTTTGCCAACCTTCATATTAGAGGATGATTGGTGAAATGAAGACAAAGAATGGAAGAGGATGGGGAGTACTTGAGTGAAGGGTTTCATTTTTAAATGCAATGAACAGGTGAAATCATGCTGAGAAGCTAACATTTAAGCCAAGGCTAGGAGAAGGTGAAGGACTAAGCCATGTAGATGAGTGTCCCAAGAAGAGAGTGCCAGTGTAAAATTTCTTCAGCAAGAGTGTATTTTGTGTTTGTACAACATCAAGGTGGCTGAGCAGAATGAGTGAATAGAAGTACTAATGTTAGATGAGATCGGAATTTAAGAGGAAGGAGGATAACTTAGGGCCTTGTAGACTACTGTAAGGACTCTGAGTGAAATGAAGTGTCAGTAGAGATTTTGCACAGGGAACTGACATGATTTGAATTACAGGATTCCATAGTTGCTTTATTGAGATAGAGCGGGGCAAGGCTGGAATCACAAATAATTTTTGCATGAATAAATGAGTAAATGAATGAATGAAAGGATGAAGGAACAAGCAGATGAATAAGAATGCATATCACTTATTGATTATTTGAGATTGGAAATATCAACTGGGGATTCAGTGGAGGATATCATAGAAGCTAAAAGTAGGTAGGTATAGAATGAGGGAAAAATTGTGACTAGAACTTTAGAGAAACAGATCAGAGATTGACAGAGAAAGAGGAATTAGTGAAGGTGATAGAAAAGAAGTAATTAGAAAGATCTGTGTTTGGTATTTACTAAACCAAACACATGTCCTTGAGAGGGAGATTAAGTAGAGATGGACTGATTACAAAGTTTTTCTTTAAGTTTTCTTGAGAAAACTTAAATTTGTTAATGAAAAGAAGGAAAAGGATAGGAGGGTAACTTAGATAAAAGTTAAAAGATAGGAGTAGAGGGCTTCCCTGGTGGTGCAGTGGTTGAGAGTCCACCTGCGGATGCAGGGGACATGGGTTCGTGCCCCGGTCCAGGAAGATCCCACATGCCGCGCAGCGGCTGGGCCCGTGAGCCATGGCCGCTGGACTTGCACGTCTGGAGACTGTGCTTCGCAACGGGAGAGGCCACAACAATGAGAGGCCCACGTACCGCAAAAAAAAAAAAAAAGATAGGAGTAGAAAGCTGTAGACCTCAGAAGAGTTAACATTTTTCTACAACTTGCTTCATATGAGTATGCCAACCAGTTAATTTCATTATGAGCATAATGTCTACTTACACAATTCATTCGTTCAGTAATGTTTATTGGCCATTGATATTTGCTAATCACTGTGCTAGAAACTGATCTCTTCATTACAGTCCAACACATTCAGCTGGAAATCAGTAATCATGCTGACACACAATGTTACCAATCTACAAGAAATTCTGGAAAATTCTAAGGAAGTTAAGTCAATATATTTATGTAACTGATCAAAATTAAAAGGTTAAGTAAAATATCACTAGCTCCTCGCATTTCTATTGCACTTTATCTCCTTGGGTACCACAGTCTTTCCAAATATTAACCAAGGAGTTTGTAGATACTATATAATGAAGCCAGGAAGTCAAGAGCAGAGGTGAAACAAAAAGTCATGTAAGAATGTTTATTAGAGTGGAAGAAATGGAATTCAGGTCACATAATATCTCAGTTCTATTTACTCATTTATATGTTCTAGGAAGTGTCTTATTTTTAAATATGCATATAAAAACTTGTAATTTTTGTTAAGAAATTAAACATGTTTTAGTGTTCCTTGATTTTAAACCTCTAAATGTAGCTTTCTCTGCCACTGTCTAGAGGTAAGCTGGCCCATGTGACCTTTTACTATAATTTTCTTACACTCATAAAGTCAGTAGCCCCAGATTTCAAATTTTTTCATTATAATACAGATTTAAATCTTTGAACAGTAATATTGAATAAACTCTGGAATGACTTTGAGCTCTAGATGCTGAGTGTGGTAACCTTGAACCTCCCATAAATTGGGGAAAACCTCTAAAGCAACCAAAACAAAGCTCTTGACTTTCTAAATATAACGTTTTTTTGACTCCTTGACTTTAATTGTGAACTCTTGTTGTTTTTCCTTGACTGGTTTGCCACTATTGTTTGAAGTTAACCTTTTCTCTACTTAGTTGAAAAGCGTGCTTCAATGGATTAAAAGACAAAATTTCATTCCTTCTAATTAAATCTCAGAAAGTAGTTAAGATGTGTCTGAAAAATAAAAATACGTATGCATGTTAATTTTCCTAAATTATGATCAAGGATGATGAATCCTCCCTTTAACTATTTGTCCTTCCTTTTTAGTCTGACAATAAATTAAGCATGTTTCTTAAATTCTAACTCTACTTCTTTAGTTTTATCTCATCAATCTTTACTTTTATTTTGCATTCTTTCGAACCTTTTTCTTTTTCATTCTGTGCATGTGACTTTTAAAAATTAAAAAGTTACACATGCTTTTTGTAACAATATAAATCAATATAGAATTGTGTAAAATAAAAAAAGTTCTTCTGTACTTTCCCTAATCCCAAACCACTTCCTAGAGGTAATTATTATGAAGCTTGATAATGGAATAGTGAACATGTCTCTAAACTGTTTTCTCTAAGTATAAACATACACACATTCACACTCACATATATTCTACAACTTGTATTTTTAAATTATTATTGTGTATGGCACAAATAAACACTATTATTAAGTGATTAAATGAATGGGTGGCTAAATAAGTATATAATCTCATGAGATACTTGAATATTTTTTAAAAATAGATATGATATTGGAAAACTTATTTTCTTCTTTTTTGTATTATGGGAATTTAGTACAATACTTTTTTTTTTTTTTCCCCACGTGGCATGTGGGATCTTAGTTCCCTGACGAGGGATCGAACCTGTGCCCCCTGCAGTGGAAGCGCAGTCTCAATCACTGGACTGCCAGGGAAGTCCCTAGTACAATATCATTTTAAACTTTTAGAAAAATATTTAATACCCACATTAGAATTCAGGCAAACAGTTGACAACTGATAATTTGACTTCTTTTGTTGTTCTCAGAAAGATAGCTATTAGGTGTTTTGTGCTTAATATTTGTAAACTATTCAAGTAGCTTCAAAATGTAAATTAAAAAATACAGCAGTGATAAGAGAGGTATAGATAATGATTTCATTAAATCATGTTAGCATTTTTAACATGTCATTTACTGCCTGTTTCTAAATAGACCATTTTGACATTATATAATTTTGAGTATAGATCCAGTGTATTCTACTGCAGTAATTCCTATAAAGAAACATGGGAAAAATGCAGACTTTGATACTGTGTTTTTGCTAGTTATGAGCAAATCACATCCATTTGGCTTATAACGTATATGTTATATCTCTTAAGAATTTATTCTATATATATCAAAACATTAATTTTGAAATGGTAAGCTTCTGTAAGTGCCTTAGAATTCATAATGCATGGGGTGCCTTGCAACCAAATATATATTCAGTTCCTAGCATTATTGGTGTTTCCAGTTTCAATAACTATAATATTATCACCTTTGGACTTTTATGGCATCTTTCATCCGTGGATCTTAAAGGGCTTTACAAACATTAATTCGCACAACATTCTTGTGAGGCACAGAAATATCATTAACCCCATATTACAGATGAGGAAACAAGCACAGAAAGGTTAATAATACATGCACCACTTTCTACTTGTACAGTGCCTTTGATTCAGGGATCTCTAAGTACACTGGAACCTTTATGATGCTGGTATAGGAGAACAGACCTAAAAATAGGCTTATAGGTTAACTCATGGCAGACTTTTACAATGTAGCACGTAGTTCTAGAAATTGCCCCTTAGTATAGGTTAATAGTATAATATTGAACTATATTCATATAGTTTTCAATTGTAATTGGGAATCATGAATTCAGATTTATCCTTAACTTTCTCTCTAGTTTGAAGGAGTGAGTAGATGATTATGCAACATGGGCAACAGACTATATAAAATGGCATATTATACCCCCAAAATTAAATAACACCTCAAAATTAATTAACAGACAATGACATGATACCAGACTTGTTGCTGTATGCTTTTTAGGCATTAAAGGTCAGTTGTTTATATTAAAAAGAGTAAATAAACAATTTAAGTTCATCGTATATTTTTATAGTTTTGATCATCTTTGTTCGTTTTTTCATGTCAAAACTAGTTATAACATCTTTCTTTCCTACTATGTAGAGCTCAGTATTCACATATTTACATTAAGATTCACTACGGTTAAAAGACAAGGGGCCCAGATCTGAGTCACCCAAAACCAGAGTTTTCTCTGTCACTGATCTCTCTTCCTAAAAACATCAGAGCACAGGTTTCCAGTGTGTATTCATAAAGCTTTCTCTTTTTCATTCTTTTCACTGTTGGAATTTACTAGGGATCCTTTAGTATTATTTCCCTGCTCCTTGCTTGCCATCACCTTCTTAGAAGGATTGTTTATAGCATTTGTGTCCTGATGGGCTCAAGGTACTGTGCTGGGCACTGGGTATGTAGTGGTGTAGAAGACAGATTGATTTAAAGGAGTTTACAATCTGGAAGTGGAGACAGACATTAAGGAAGAAATTATAATTGTATTAATTACATGACCATGCAAAATCTCTGTGAAAAAAAGCTATAAATGGTTAACCCACAGGCTGGCAGCACAATTGTCACTTAAGAGAGAAGAACTGGAATAGTGAGTCTATTGTAGCAATGATTCAAGGGAAAAGAAAATACCCTGATTGCTTGATTACTGTTGGCAGATCCTGAAACCTGGGATCCTTGGAGTAGAGACCAGCTGGGCTGGGGACCTGTGCTTATTCATACAGGACAGGCATTTGTAGCTTGACATATCTCAGAAGTGCCTAAGATAGGCTGTAAGGAAGCTAGCTGGGAAACTTGTATCAAAATGTAGATAACTGATATGTTAGAAGAAAGCTGGTATAAGAGAAAGAAGAAAAAAAAATTCTTTGCTTTTTTCCTTGTCTTTCAATATGCATGCATCCTCACATAGATCTCCCCTTCCCAGTCCAGTTGCTTCTCCTTAGGTTTGTATACTCTCTTCCCTCATCAGTTCTTTCTGGGAATCTCCTCTCTAAATCTTTCCTTCATCTGTTCCTTCTTCAGCCTGATCTAGCAATGAGGAACTGTTGCTGAAAACTCTTAGCCCTTTCTTTTTCCTGTCTTAATATCGGCTTGCTTTCATCCCAGAGTGGGGAAGGATTGCCATTGAAGGACCAGTCTTTTAAAGGTGTGGTT
This sequence comes from Tursiops truncatus, assembly GCF_011762595.2. Classification (NCBI taxonomy): domain Eukaryota; kingdom Metazoa; phylum Chordata; class Mammalia; order Artiodactyla; family Delphinidae; genus Tursiops; species Tursiops truncatus. Next base: position 68,003,717 of record NC_047040.1, on the reverse strand, counting down.
GTGGGTTCCGAAACAGCTTTACCTCAGGCCAGCACACTTTACCTTAGTTGTGCATAAGAGTTCTTGGGGTAATAGGTAGGCACAATAAGTCTGAAAGGAACGTTGCTCACAATGATTTCATTGAGAGGTGACAAGAACACCTCCATCAACATATCCAGATGGGCAGTTGGGCACAGAGACTTTAAATGTTATGCTTAATCTCAACAAATTAAATAGAAAACTGCATTTGTTTTTAAGGACATCTCCTCAATATTGGCCTGATATCATCGGTAGGCTGAACTATTTCTAATGTGACAGAAGTGTAGCCTTGTTCTCCCTTATAGGATTTCATAAACATGTTAAGTAGGCAAAAGAAAGAGAGATTGATGAATAGGACTTCAAGTCAGGCAACCAGAAAAGGATAGGAAAGAAGCAGATTCAGTTTGTGGCTGTGCTCTGTACAAATGGAACTCAGTTCCAAAACATGGTCCAACACGGAGACTTTAAAATCAGAGTTGGGTTCTAACCCCACTAAAGCTACTCACACATATGTGTCCTCGTGCAAGTTACTTAAACTCCGAGCTTAAGTTTCTTCATCTTTAAAATAGGGTTAATATTACCCACTTTATATGATTATTGGGAGGCTTAAACTATAGGTGCAAGTGTTATAAATAGCCCCCAAGGAAGTTATCATTTGCCATTTCTTATATGAAAATTATACAGCAGGAATACAGAAATAACAGTGTCATTCCTCTGGTTACACGGGGACTCTAAAAATGAATGAAATAAATTCCAATTTATAATCCCTAACCCAATTACCAAGATAAAATAAGTGACCAGATCTTAAGTAATCTTTTCTCTGCTGTATTATTACCAATATGTTAGTGCATGAAATGTTTATAATTGATTCATATTATTTATTGATGCAGCCTAATGAATCCTGATATTCCATATTTGGATCATCTTATGTTTTAGTTTTCATCAAATGTAAGTTACTTACCCAAGGTCACACAGCTACTCAGTGGTAAAATACAGAACAAAGTGTAGGTGTTATGACTTTTAACCTAGGGCCTTACCTACCAGATCACACAGCTTTTGAAGACACTTAACAGGCTTATCATTCTCTAAGCTTGAGAAAAACCTCACTAATATCATTAGAACATTCCAGGTCTCCTTTTCCATATTCATTTATGTACACCGATCAGCTCATTTTTTTCAAATGCCAGGGATGTATTGCTCACTAGAGGAACTTCAGTACCCAGCAGTCTTTAATGTAAAAGGCAAACCTTTCCACTAATGAGCAGTTTGTCTAGTGTTCTTAACCTTATCAGCAGCTCCTCAAGTGATAAAGGCTTAACTATCATGCACTGAAAGGTGTTGATAATTCTCAATCTTCATGCAGAAAATGGCTCTTTTGTCACTTCTTAGAGTCTACTGTTAAACTTAGCACACTGCTTACAAATTACCCTTCCTGTTCTGCAAGGCAGTCAGCTGGAAGTATTGGTGGGCCGGCAGCAGGTGGAGCCTCCTCCTGTCAGGACAAGAATGATACCTGCTGCTTAATAGAAAAGGAACCATCTGCAGTTTAATGATGTAGACCTGTCCCAGGAAATGGACTGAGGTTAAAGACAACATAGAGGAAAGAACATTTAAAAAAAAAAAAGGAAAAATGAGATTGAGTATTTAAGACTGTACAAATAGAGTTGAAGGCTGGAGGTTTTATCAGCTCAAACATTACTACCTAGTGACTGAAATTATTTAACTCCTTTGCTACTAGGATCCCCTAACCACAGTGGGCCCTGTAAATCGGGCCCACAGCTCAGAGGGCCTTTTCTTCCACCAACTTCTGGGATTGAAGAATGCAGGACAGCATTGTCTCTGTGTTGCTGCAAGAGAAACAATAAAAGCTTGATCAGCTGAATGCTTAAATATGGCTGAATGTTTGATGAGATGAAGATGTAATTTTGTCTATGTTCCCTAAGGATCTGGATTAAATATGACTACAGGGCCTAATCAAATAGCTAGTCACTGAACAATGGTCCCAACTGCATTTTTCATTCCAGGCATGCCTTTCTCCCCCCACCCCACCCCCACTCAAGTACATTACTTATTCACTGGTTTGTCAGCAGTGTGCATTATTAGCGCTTGAGAGATAAAACTTTAAGTGTTGCTCCCAATTAGCACAACAGTGACCACGCACCATGCTCTGTGCTTAATGCCTGCTCTCAGAGAGGAGCTGGTTTTGAAGGTCTGAGGTGGAGGAGAAAAAAAATGAAACAGCTTAAGCATTCATTTTGAGTGGAGAGACAGCTCCTATTAACATTTAACAGCATTTGTGCAACTTGGTGCGGAGGTTATGATGCAAATGAGGAGGAATTAAAAGTGGCCAGGGGTTTGTCATTGATGGATTGCAGTCTGGCGGTGTTCACACTTCTGCCGTGTCCATCAGAAGCGATTACTGTGTAATTAAACCTTATTTCTCTACTCTTCAGTGCATAATTACTTTGTGAATGTAACCATCAGCTAAAAAAGCTACCAAAATGCTTTAGCATTTAGTCTAGCAGTCATTTCCCTAGCTTGTGTCAGATATAACCATCAGACAGTGCAAAAGAACTGTCACTTTTAATAAGAGGCAAAAAATTAAATGAAACAGTATGCTTATTACAGGAAAATTAGGCGTTCAAGTGGTAGAGTCCTTTTCTGCTATTTGCATAATTTATTCTTTTTTGTCCCTCACACCAGAAGCTTCAGGCAATTTTCTTCACATTTAAATAGATCGCACATTTAAGGCTACTTAAGGAAAATTATCACTTTGCATATTTTAATTGTTGTAAAGAAAGTGAATAGAAGAGGTCTGCAGCCTGGACTCTTGAGTCAGTCAGATGCTCAACTGTCTGATTCTGGAGCTCCCCACTGCTGCACTAGAGATAACCCTACAGTTCACAGCCATCCACTTGCATTTCATCAGCATGCAAATGCAGCTCCAAGCACTACAATAAGTGGATCTTTGATATTTACAAACTAGCCACTAATAACTAAAACGTAATTCGTTTGACATAATTTTAGATTTTCTTATCACTGTGCCTTTTTTTTTTTTTTTCGTTTTTAAGAGAAAAACCTGATCCTTTAGGTTTAGAAAAACTAAGACCAGTCCACTCAAACTGGATAATGTTCTACAGGTTCTAGAAATGTGCTTTGCTGCAAAATTATGTCAGTCCCTTTATTTTAACAAGTCAGTCAACTTTTCGAGTTCTTTATTTTAGACTCACTTTAATAAAATTAAAAATTCAAATAAAAATTACAATAAAAATTCTGTCTCCCTTAAGAATTCTGTCTAATCGATGGTGTTTCAAATAAATGATTCAGTTACCAAGGGAAGGATGTAATGTTTCAGTATGTTTGTGTTGTAATTCAAAAAGATGAGATCAACAGCGCAGGGCATTGCAGAGCAAAAGCTGTAAATAGGCTAATGCCAGTACAAACTGTTAATTATGAAACTGCTGAAAAAGTTAAAAGAAGATTCCAGTGAAAACTTTGATCAAAACATACTTGGCTTATTTATTCTACTTAAGTGGGTTTAAAAAAAAATCTCAGTGGTATAATTTGCTTAGTTTTCATTACCAATTAAAAAAAAGAACATTCCAAAGAGACAGAATACTGAAGTCTTCATTTTGACAAGACAGCAATGCTTTAAAGTATATTAAGATGTGAACTTGATTAACTCAGCAACACTTTTGTTTAATTACAAACAATTATATGTTCCCTTTGGCTACTGGTCAATTTCATTTACAATGCCATTGTCCTCCATAAGTGCAAATTCTAAACACTAATGAATATCTGAGGGACTATAGTTAGCACACGTTTGTAGACACTAAGCAAACATTTGTCTTTAAAGGTAGGTGAAGTAGGTCTTAGTTTACAAAAACTATCAGTGTATGGCAAAGTAATATAAAGCAGCACATTATAGAGACTAACAAAAGGTTAGTGTTAGATATGAACTTGTAATTTAGAGAGGAACCTACCATCATTTCAATCTGATGTGACTTTCAGTATAATCTTTTGCTTTAAACTTTAAAATCTAGTACAGCATTATTTTAAAAGTCAATGAAAGGGTTTTTCTACCTTCAGAACTGTTTTCCAAACGTGTATTTTTTTTGCTTATTATTTTTACTTAAAATACTTGATGGGGAAAAATTAAGTGAATTCTAGAAAAAGTAGAAAAATTTGAAAAGATCTTCACTATTTCCCAGAAGTAATGTGCAGCTGACGACGTTCATATCTGATTCTAGCACATAGAGTAGAAATGAAAGAAGTTATTTCCAGCAGCATTCTTTACATCACTGAGCACTTGGTTAAATCAGCTGGCTCAAAATTTCTCATTTTGATTTTCATCTTTCTCTCTTTTTTGGAGATGAGCTTTAACTGTGTTGCTTTTATACACGTTTAAAAGAGGAGTTGCACATATTCTTTGACTCTGCTTACCATGCTCCCCCAACTCCCACCACTGCCAAAATGACAATAGCCAGAAATAAGTGACCTCTCAACATAGTTGAATATATCAGAGAATCAAATGCAGTGATGCACATTTCTGAACATAGTATCCTGTGTTTACCTGTTAATATAGAATTGCTTTTGTGGTTGGAAAATGGAGAATATCTCTATTTCAGATGACATTTCTCAGGTACATTTCTTGAAAGCAGAAATAAAGTATTTCATAATGCAATGAATACTTTTAACATACTTCCTAATGAAGGAGGACATGATGATAGGTGAAGATGAGGGGGAAATTTGAAAGTATATTTCTTCTAAGCAGTTGTAAAAAGCTCATTTGTCTTTATAATATTCTTTTTACAAATTTGCTTTCTTCTAGAAACTGGAGATAATAATAATGTACTAACTCATATAGTGGGGGATGATTGCAAGTAAAGTTGGCACTACCCTGCATGATGTACCCTGCATGATATACCCAAAAAATGTAAACTGCTATCTCTAAATCAAACAACTATAAAAATGTGAGTAACAGTATCAGTCTGATAGGTCAAAAATGATGAAGTCCAAGCAACATGGATGGACCTAGAGATTATCACACTGATTGAAGTTAAGTCAGATAGAGAATGACAAATAGCGCATGATATCACTTATATGTGGAATCTAAGAAAAAAAATGATACAAACGGACTTATTTACAAAACAGAAACAGACTCACAGACTTAGAGAACAAACGTATGGTTACGGGGGGTGGGCAAGGGTGAAGAGGAAGGATAGACTGGGAGTTTGGGATTGACATGTACGCACTGCTATATTCAAAACAGATAACCAACAAGGACCACAGGGAACTCTGCTCAATACTCTGTAATAACCTAAATGGGAAAAGAATTTGAAAAAGAATAGGTACGTGTATATGTATAACTGAATCACTTTGCTGTACACCTGAAACTAACATAACATTGTTAATCGACTTACTCCACTATAAAATAAAAATTTTTTAGAAATGAAGTCCAAAAATTTCTGGCACTCTATTCTTTTAAGGACACCATCATGATTTCTGTACAATGCCTAACAGTCATCTCTGTGTTCAATCACTGACAAATATATATAAGGTCAGTTGAGACTTTAGACAGGATAATGATGAAGAACACGGACTTTTGAGTCAATAGAACTGAGTTAAAATTCTCACTCCACCATTTACTATCTGTTTCACTTTGGATAGACTACTATGTTTGCTAAGATTTAGTTTTCTTCTCTGCAAAATGAACATTTAAAACTTATAGGGCTGTTGAAAAATACGAGATAAAACACTTGGTACTGTACCAAGCCTATAGTAAATATCCGAAAATAGTACTGTTCTCATTACTATGATATAGTATATTCACCTTTTTATATACATAGCTGTGATGATGTAGAACTCAGATTTTGCCTCATTAGCTTTCCTTAATAAGAGTAAGAATACTTTGAGTTGTGAAAGGCATACATTTTTAAAATAATGTGGACTCAAATTCATTACACATTTATTTTTTTAATTTATAATAGAGAGATTCCTAAATATCTACTAATGTATCTTAGTATAATTCATATTTTCAAACATGACATTTATCATTTCATTAGACTTAAATAATTTTTTAATCTTAGCATTATAAGACATTGTAGTGGAAATAGTATTACCTACATATTTTTCTTTTTACCAATTTGTTACTTTTTATTTGACTTTTTTATCTTAAAAATAATTAGCCTTTCATTCACTGAGACCAGATGTCTATAAACAATAATAACCTTAAAATTTTGGATCTCCAACTGAAGACATTTGTTTATTAGATTTGCCGTTCCAAAAACCTGTCACTGACATATAACAACTTTTCTATATTCTATAGATTAGAGAGAATAGCTTAGAAAATTCTCCATCACAACTGCACTTCACCAAAGCATTTGAAAAGGATATTTAATTATACCTACTACCCCCTTTTACCTCCCCAGTGTTGTTTACTGTCACAATAAGCAGTATCATTTGCATTGTTATTCTGAAGATATTAAGCATATTTTTATGAGTTTGGTTTTAGGGGAAATAAAGATATTGGACCAATTTTATGATAAATAAAAATAAAATACCATTTACTTGATAAAGCCCACTTAGTTCATTTCTGTTCTTTCTGACCTTCCTCTTCTCTGCCTCTCCCACCTTCTTCAACCTTCTTTAAAATCCAAAACCTTAAAGAACACCAGGAAGAGTAAAAGAAAATTTTTAAAAATGAAGTGGCAGGTATGTGATGAATCCACCTCCAAATTGGTACAAATTGGGTCAATTGGGATTTTTAGACAGTATAGAGTTAACTCATCCCATATGTTTAAGAGTATTCCTACTTAAATTGTGTGAATTCTATCCCTTACCTGATCACCCAACCCTATTCATCAGAAAGAGGTTGTGTTTTCCTAAAAATAATGGTACATATATGGATCCTCCAGCTTCACAAACCATGTAGAGAACAGGTTATTGAAACTGTTCAACTTTGGTCAGGAAAGGAACTAGCACTAGGAGGTAATGTAAATGTCACTGTTGGGAAGAGGCTAGATAATCATTCAATTTCAGTGTGTGGGAAAGACAATTTTGTTATTTTGGCCATTGACCTGAGTGTCACTTACTTAAAATTAAAACTTAACTACTATAGTAAGGTATTGGTTTATTAATATAATCCAGGCTCAATTTTTACATTAAGACTATATTTTTTAGAGCAGTTTAAGGTTCACAGAAAAATTGAGAGGAAGGCAGTTTCCCTATATCCAGGATCAATTTTTACATTAAGACTATATTTTTTAGAGCAGTTTAAGGTTCACAGAAAAATTGAGAGGAAAGCAGTTTCCCTATAACCAGGCTCAATTTTAAGTCAATCAATTTAACTTACATACACCAGAGTTTTTGTGTATGTAGTAAAAATATGTTAACTAGTAAGAATTGGTAGAAATGATTTCCTAAGGCTCACGATAACTGCCCTATTAATGATGTGTCTTTATTACTTTTTACAGAACTGTGTAGATGAAATGCATTAAATAGGACTGAGTGAATATTTGGTTACTTAATATGACTCATATTTAGATGAAGTCTTAAACTTTCTTATGGCATTATTAGAATAATTTAGCTAAACATCGGGTGATATGATATAATAAGGTATTATAACAGGAATGTAAATATTATCATTGTGGTACTTTATTAGTTGTGCTATTTTTCATAATTTTTTAAACTTGCAAATTTTCACTAAAAATGGATGAAATTGAAGGAAGGGTGAGGGTAAAAAGAATGATCTAAGCTATGTATGTATGCATAATCTTTTTATCGCATCAGTGACTTTTTTTCATTTTTATGGCATCAACATTTTGGATCCTTGTTCCAAATTGAGTTGTGCAGTATTCAGTACCAAAGTTGATTGGAATCCAAGCCTTTCTGCTTAAGTAATTGTTTAGGGCTAACAGTGATTTAAAAGTAATTAAAACGATGTTTATAATACTGCTTCCTTATAATTTCTAGGTGGTAGCTAAATACTTTTAGTTCACCAAGAGAAGGACCAAGATGACTCAGCTCCAGATGTTTTCTTGAATTCCCCATAGAATTGGAGACCTATTAGGACAAAAATTTTTCTATGCCTAGGCCATTGGTCCTCAAATCAGCATTTTTGGCCCCATCTTTCAGTTTGATAGAAATGTAAATAAAGTCCTCCTACTTTCTCTACCGAATCAGAATCTCTGGGCGTTGGGTCCAAGAAACTTTGTTTTAACAAGCTTTTCTAGGCAATTTTTATGTTGCATGTTAAAGATTGAGAACCGCTGCTCTAGGCCAAAGAGACAGACAAAAAGTAAGTTAATGGTATCTAGATGGGGCTGGAACAGTGAGTATGTAGTTAGTTTCCACTATCTTCAGTCACTGACAAACAGTCGTTTGTTCCACATTCTGTAGTGTTCCTAGAGAGTTCTTTAGCATCCTACTGGTAGTTTAAAAGGAGACATAAAGTGTGTTATGTGCAAGTGGGTGAGGTCAGGAATGGTAATAAGTAGATATGAAAAGAGACCAAAAAAAGTCTTGTAAATGTGTTGGCGAAAATATAGAATGAACCGATAATTTAATTCTTGGATAATTTCCAAATATTACAATTTGATGGCATTAACTTGAAAATAATACGGTACAGAGATCAATTAAAAACTGGGTTATAAAATCATATTAATATGGTAAGACAAAACTTACAAGATTTTTATGCTACTTGTTTTTGAGAGTATTTGATAAAACAGCATTTTGATTAATATATGTTCCATTTTTCAATATGTCCAAATGATATGGAATATTTAGTTTTCTTTGCGCAGAAGCTAATAACAGTCATTGTAACCAGAGGAAGCACTTACTGTGTTCATGTATTAAACAAAGCAAAGCAGACAGTAAGAATATAGAGAGCAAAAATCAAAACAGCACTACCTTTTTTAAACACACGAATAGCAGGTTTAGCATATTGTAAGTCAATATGCTACTTAATCCAAAATTATTCCTTTGCTACTTTCTAGATTTCAGAAGTATTCATCATCTGAAATCAAGATCTCCTTGTGCTCCTACCTTTGATACAGCCTCATATCACTCACTAATTTTGTGGTTCAATTCTTCACACTTGGCATCTAAAACAGTTCTGTTAGAACTAAAGATTACATCTGTGGTCTTTTGTAGGTATCTTTAAAAGAACTATAGAATTTGTCCAATTTCTGATTTAAAGTACAAAGTGCCTGTGCACCACTTTTTAGATGCAATGTAAACTAAATTCCTAGTTGTCAGATTCCATGTCTCTAAAAGGTGGTAGACAGAGATGAAATCAGGGCATCTGCTTATATAAACAATACGTTTAGGTTTTGATTTTTATTTTAAAGTGTAACATTGAAAAGAAGTAAATTTTATAGAACTTTGGTAAAGAAAAACACCAGTGGAGATAACAAATGGAGAAGAGGTTAAACCGTATTTCCTTTTCTTGTAAATATTTGAAAGCAGTTAATTTTATATGTTCGGAATAGTTGCCCTATATCCACAATAAAAACATGTCAGTATTTTATGTGAATTCCTTAGAGTTAAATATACAGGCTGTGTTCCTGGCCTGAGGGGCCAGGAATTCCAAACACTGAGGATGCTAGTCATTTCACCTTCAGTTTGGGGTTTAAGAAAAGGAAATCTTGAAGTCCCCCAAAATGAATAAGAAGAATGGAGATTTCCTTAACAAGGTAACTCAAAGAAAGAAAACATACACATATA